>NC_136950.1:14595614-14598114 GCF_949987615.1 Pollachius pollachius | reverse complement strand
TCTTTCCCATCGTTTTTAGGGGATTTACGGGAGATTCCATAAGTAAAAAAAAGTTAAACTCTGGGCTGGAAAAGGAATGGCACTGTCTTCAGAATTGGTTGGATCAAGTTTCGGCAACTACTGTTTTTGTTGAAAGAAATTTGCCAGTAGAAAGAAAATGGTGAGACAATGTGTTGAGTGTCCAAGGTTGACGAATTTAACATCTTTTCTCCGTCAAACTTGCAACCTAATGATTCTCTACTCATCATTAGGTTGCAAGATAAAATAAATTGCCAAAAAATTCAATCGATATTTCTGAACATGCAATAACAGGGCCGGATACCATGACGAGCTCATTGATACAGTTGAATGCTTCAATGCAAACTCAGATCTACCATATGGGCACCTGGCCCAGTGCCAGTGGCCCCTGAGTGCAAAAGGGCCTTCCATGATGGGTGATCATTATTTTTGAATGTATGAATTGTTTTTTTGTTTTTTTATGTCAGGCTCCACAGAAGGAGGACTCAATGCTTGACACATTCTCCTGATATTGACCGACCAAATCAGAGTGAAATACACGTTTTTCCCAAGAAGGCAAGTGTCTTGATGGATTGTTTCATTGGTGAGCAAGTGTGGATGCTGCTATAGGCTGTCGGTTTCTCAACCTCCTTATGTGTTTGTTTCGGAAGTTGCCCGACACACTTAGCGAGCCTTATTCTGAAGCCTGGATTCAGCCATGCAGTGTGATTACCTTAGGAAGGCATTGTTGCTTATTCCTCATCAGTCACAATATTAGTTGTGAGTCATAACTGGTGTGCTGTGTTTGCTTGGCTGGTTTCAACACCAATATTGCCGTAGTCTAGGGTCATACACTGTCACTCTTCGGATGATTGAATCCATGGTTTCCTTGTCCTGGGATTTGCGAGTGAAATGGCAGTGCGTGTGTATGGAGCTGTCTCCCAGGACTGGTTAGTCAGCTTTTAGGTGTGAGAGTATGGTCTGTTGGACTTGACGTGCCATCTTGACTGGAGCTAAAAGTACTTAAGGTGGGGTTTAATGGGTGGGGTGGGTCGCGGGCCTGGGCGTAGTGTGTTGGTGTGGGTGTTTGTGTGTGTGTGGGTATGTGTGTGTGTGTGTGTGTGTGTGTGTGTGTGTGTGTGTGTGTGTGTGTGTGTGTGTGTGTTTGTGTGTGTGTGTTTGAGCTATGAGCTTCAGTGCAGAGGCACCCTTGGGGATATGAATACAGCCTTGCTTCAATGTTTCAGTTTACAAACTAATAAATATGATTATGAATCAAAAGAGAATTACTTTCCTGGAGAAGAAAAAAAAAGAGCCCTTATTCCAAAACCCTTTGGAAGATGAAGAAGAGGACAGAAAGACACCAACATTACAAAATAAAGCATAGTTCTCTCATAACTGAAAACTTAAAGCATCATAAGTCCTGCCTCACTTCTCTCTCGACCAATCAGCCATCACTTCCTGGACTGGCAGGGTGCTAGCATGGCAGGCATTCTGGGTAATGGAGTCCCCCGGCGTCCCATGGTGTTGGCGCTGGCAGCTCCGGAGCAAGTCGTTAGCCTGCTCCTGGACGGGGCTGCCGAAGGCCGCGCCGGGCTCCGCGCCTTCCTCCTCCCCCGCCGAAGACTGACTGACGTAGACCACGATAACGTCGCCGCTGAAGTTCATCACCTGGCCGTTGGAGATGAAGGTGGTGTTGTGGTTTCCGGTCACCTGACCTGAGCAAAGAGACGGGAGTGAAGATGGGTTAGAATGACGGGGGCGTGAGAATATCCAATACACACTCATGGAGAATCCCCTATTTATGACGCAGGTGACGAGAGATTGAAATCCTGCCCTATCACCATGTGACAAATGTTAGTGACCGCAAGAGACCATGACAGCAATGTTTCATGTGTTGGTCACGATAACATATAAACAAACAAACACACAAACACACACACACACACACACACACACACACACACACAAACACACACACACACAAACACACACACAGACAGACCATGCCTCACTTTGTTTCCAACTATACATAGCTTTCAATATACATCACAAAACACTGCCACTTATCTAAGGTTAGACCAAAATAGGACTTTGAAACTAAACACTCAATCCCTTTATAATTTGTTAACACAGAGGTATCTACACACCCATGTGCAAACCCCAATGAAACTGATTTTATATCCCATGGCATTAAATCGGTCCCTTGTTTCGTTACTGTCCTATGATCCTAAGTAAACAGAACTCAAAACCTGATGAGGAAACCTAAATGTCGAGATCTTCATGCCGTGAGAAGTGGTTTTGGACATGTTTGACTTCTTCTTTCTGTTCTATCCACATATCACAGCTGAATCACAGCCCATGTGATTCCCTCAACTATTCACACATGGTGACACATGCACAGAGACACATTAAAAGATAGAGAAAATATAGAGCTTTCAGGGTAACAGCATGAAAAGTGTCTAACTTTGACGGTTTGAACACAGAGAACAATCGAGTGGCA
>NC_136950.1:14590614-14593114 GCF_949987615.1 Pollachius pollachius | reverse complement strand
TCCTCCTTCTCCACCTCCACCTCCTTCTCCTCCTCCTGCGTCCCCTTCTCCTCCCCTCCTCCTTCGTCGTCGGACACCTCCTCGGGCTCTCCCGACCGCTCGCTCCCTTCCTCGGCGCCCAGCTTCCTCCCCAGCGACATCACTTCCTGTTCCCGTTCCTGGTCGGACACCTCGGTGCGAGCCGTGCAGAGCATGGAGACTTTGGCGTCGTCGGAGGGCCTGTGGGTCAGACCAGGGTACAGGGGCTCCGGGGGGAGTGAGTGGGGGGCCTGGCAGATGAGCTTGGTGGTCTCACACATGATGTAGTTGGGCTCCCCGGGGCCCACCTCTGTGGCCCCGGCCCCCAATGTCCGGGCTCCGCTGTGGTAGAGCGGGGCCAGGGTCTCCTAGAGAGAACAGTGAGGCTTTGTGAACGTCTCGCTTGTTGCAGGAGTCATCAGTGTGCATGCTTTGGGAGTGGGGGTAACAGTCATGTGTTTGGCTTCAGGATTGGGTTGGAGAACAGTGTTTATTTTAAACATGTCTGGGTCGGCGTTACGCGGCCTCTTACCTGTTGGATCCTCGTTCTCTTCAGGTTCTGAATGCACGAGCGCAGGTTAACTACACAGAGACAAAAAACAACAAATGGGTCTTAATGTAAGCGATCGCTCAAGAGAAGATGTGGTTGTGAAAATAAGTTGAAACGCCAGCTCCTGTTCCGATTTTGTAGGTGATTATTCAGGACATACCGGTGCACATCAATGTCATAAGTCCTAATGCTGAATGATAAATTACGATATCCTGGAATCATTAAGTATACAGGAATTGTAAGTTTGAAAAAAGAGGTGTTATTGTAGGAGCAAACCCAAGTGGACCTCATTAAATGAGTTAGGGACACTGGAATGCCTTCAGACCTATAAATAACTTAAAGGATAACTTTGGGATTTTTTAACCTGAAACTTATTATCATTCTGTTCTGAATTCTTGCAAGAGTTGAGTTGCTCAGGGTTAGAGAGAGAGGAGTGCCTGCAAGAGCTTGTTGTGTTGGACTGCATAAGTTTTATCTTAAACATTTGGGCATTGGAGGTTTGAGATTTACCGCAATAACTTAACTTTTCAGAGTGCCAGATTTCCACTCGAGCGAGACTTGGTAAGACACAATGAAAAACAGACATGCCAAATTTAAAGAAAAAGTTGTATTCCTCTGTAGGGAGGAATTCCATGATGTTTGCAGACAATTGACATTGCAGCCCGTATTGCTGCTGCTGCCAGCAGTTTTCCGCATTGCGGAATACTGCTGCGGCGTTCATGCTCAAAATACAAAATGTGGTTCCAACTAAGTCCCTTGGAGCTCAAACGATCTGAAAATAGGGTACTGGTTGAAAAACCCCAAAGTTATCCTTGACTGAGCTACACCTTTTTTTACAAGTACTATTACGGGATAAAGACCTAAAACAGTCAGCACATGATGAACTTCCAGCACTGAAAGAAACCCTCCCTCTCTCTTGCGTCTTGCCACTAATTCCTTGGTACTGAAACGGGTACTTCTCTCTCCAAAGCATGCTCGGAAGCCCTCTTTTATAGCCAATCTACACACACTTTACTCAAATCCCCCCCCCCCCCCTTCAAGGCGTTGTGAGATGAGAACGCCTGGGAACAGGGTGATAAAACTTACATAAGGCTACATTAATTAAGCATTGATTCACATTTGTTAATGCAGTAATAAGCATTTGTTTATAGCATTAACATGTATGAAGTATATGCATGTTTAAAGTGCTTTAGTTAAAATGAACTAGCATGACCAAAAATAGTAAAAGATTACTAGATGCTAGTTGACTGTTAATAATTGTGAGTGAGTGCTTATTACTGCATTAACTAATGTTGATAAATGGTTGATTAATGTACCCTTATTGTAAAGTGCTACCAACAAGGTTAGGTAGCAGTAATAGTGATGATGGGACTCAGAACCCACCAGACAGCAGCTTCAGCTTGTCCTTATAGCAGAAGAGCAGCAGAATGAGCAGAGAGAGAACGGTGATGACGGACAGCACCGACACAATCACCCAGGAGGTGGCCCCACCTACACACACACACACACACACACACACACACACACACACACACACACACGCACACACACACGTACACACACACACACACACACACACACACACACACACACACACACACACACAGCATCACATACACACACACACACACACACACACACACACACACGAACAAAAAACAATTAATTGTTGATTTTCTGAAATTTCGTATGCCATTGGGGACTGATGAAATGAGCGACACCTACCTAATCAAATCTTGGTAATATCATAAGATAACAATATTTTTTATTATTATTATTATAATAATAATAATAATAATAATAATAATAATAACAATAATAATAATAATAATAATAATGAACAGTAAATCTGTTCTAATTCAACAGTTTTCCTCCTGGAAATTGCATGATTTATCTAATTTAAACTCTGGGTTTGGGGGGAATTGTGTGGGG
>NC_136950.1:14513114-14585614 GCF_949987615.1 Pollachius pollachius | reverse complement strand
TGTTCATGCATGCTTGGTTAAATAGATGATGTCAAGGGAATACAGAGAGAAGAAAGTCAGATAACTGAAACAGATAGGAGAGTGGATATGTGGTAAATGGCCACGTAAAGAAAGAAGAAGAAAGTGTTAAGTTCACATGCACTCCTGTTTCTGTTTCTTCAGAGTTGGTATTGTGACGCATTCCATTTGTTTTAGAATTTGCATAACCGCTACAGCAGCCAATGGGATTCAGCCAAAATAGGTGCAACTTAGCCTCGGGGCCCTAGGCGATCAGGTCCGGGTTCCATAATGAATAATACTGTTAGACGGAACGTTGCGCAACACGCAGGTCTTTGTATACCACCTCTGATTCATAACTACTGAAAGCCGCGAAGAAATACCTCTGCCACAAATTGGTCTTTGCAGCAGTAAATGTTTTGCATGTGAAAGATGTCAAAGGTTTATCTGAATTAGAAAAAAATTGTATTTGAACAGGGACAATGTACAAACAAGATTAACCTCGCCTCTGCGGGGAAGATGGAATTTAGCAGGTTTAATTAAAATGTCCAGTTCACAATCCCTGGGCAGGTAAGTCAAATAGTATACCTGTGTATCACAATGTTTCCACTGAAGTTTTGCATCTAAAATCGACCTGCTTGCCTATCGGTTTGTTTCTGTCAGATTGTCTGTCCGTCGGCCTGTCATTCTTTTCCCTTACGTGCATGTCATTTTGGATGTCTACCTCCAGGAGACAAAGTGTGCCTTCTGACCTGATAAAGTCGATATGCATGCTAGCAATGTGCTTCTGAGGGCGCTCAGTGTGCAGACTAAGGAAGACAGAACATGAACGCATGAACAGCCATAGCCCCGGGAGCACGAGTATGGACAGGGAGGAGGATGGAGTTCAGTGAGCTCCTGGTGAGGGATTGTGTGAAGAGCATGGCCAATTGAGAACGATTGACGAACTGAACGATAAAATCATTAAAAATCATTGTTCAACATGGCATGTTGATTGATGCCTATCGAAAAGCACCCCCCCCCCCTCCACACACACACACACACACACACACACACACACACACGCACACACACACACACACACACACACACACACACACCATGCATAAAGTACAGTAATGAATTTTATGCATGGACCATCTTGAAGTAATTTTTTGTTGCTCAATGACCCAAAAGCAACAAGTTTTAAAAGGAATTTGGAATGTGCTGCTGAGAACGTTTTCCAACCATGGATAGCAAGAGGGGAATTCTATGGAGGTGGTGGTGGTGGGGTGGGATGGGTGGGGGGGGGGGGTGAATCAGCCGTTGGAAGACCAATGGGTCGTCCAAAATGGAGCGAAGACTTTGCATTGTCACCAGAAATGACCATCAGTTGTGCTTAATCGGATTCGCCACGGTCCGGCTGATGAAATGAAATAGATCGGAAATGAAAAACAAACAAAACCCAACGTGTGTTCCAAACAGAGTGGCCCCAGTAGCGCGTTGTCGGACGACATCACAGCCCCTACAGTGTAGTTGCATCGTTATCGTTGGTGCCCAGCAGTCGCACCACCAGAGCCACATCCTGACAACTGTACCACCTGGTCCCAATTAAGGGCCCCAACACAACAACACGTCCAGCAGCACAAAGTGTGGCGCGTCAAGAGGTGATGCGTGGTTGGCGCGTCATCCCAGCCAAATATTTTACCCCTGCATCAACAAAAGATTATATTTGGCTGAGACTGCTATTTTGTACTTTTAAGAAAAGTACAAAATACATATTGCGTTGCACTTTTTTTAGGATTATTGTTGTATTCAAAAGTTATGGTCCTCCCCCGAGCCCCACATCATGATGTTAAGGTAGCCAATCCTCAAGCGCTTCTGCGGGGTTCACAACGGGGCGAGCGAGAGAGATGGAGAGATGGGACGTGTGTTCTGGAAACAACACATTTGTTTCCAGTCAGGGCTTCATAAAAAAAGAACACCTATGTAGTTCATAACTGTGACACACACACACACACACACACACACACACACACACACACACACACACACACACACACACACACACACGCACGTACGCGAGCTGTCAATCAAAGGCGATCCAATAAATCGCGAATCCATCAATTCAGCGTCACACAACCTTCCCTGGTAGCTTATAACCTGATAATACACAGATAATACCAAAGTAAAATAACACTGAGGTTCGGGTCGACAATTGAAAACAAACTTAAAATTACCTGTGCGTAAAGAGTCAACACAAACAAGGTGATCCAACCCTGAAATATCCAACTGGTGGTAAAGTTCAATCGCATCGCTGCTGTTAAAGTGGAGGTCGGGTCAACCTTCTACGACCAACTATCTTCCGCCAGTATTTCTTCTTTTACTAGGCTATTTCTCCAGTGAAACTCCTGGAAACTCCTTTTTTAATAAACGTGAGCTTCAGAAGAATCGTGCGCCAGCAGCAGCAGCAGCAGGAGCGGTCACTCAGGCTGGGTCTTCGCACTGTCCAAATGGCATCACTCGCTCCCTCATTCCCAGACAATCACTGACTCTGCGCTCCGCGTTCACCCACGCTTTGTGGCAGGGGCCTGCATGCATATGCTTGTAAAATCGCCACGAGAGACAGAGAGAGAGAGAGGAAGAGAGAGAGGGAAAGGAAGACTCCTCCCATGCTGTACTGAGTGTAAAAAAAAAAAAAGGCATCAATCCATTTTTCTTTTCCTGGACAGCTGCTTTCTGTGTGTGTGTGTGTGTGTGTGTGTGTGTGTGTGTGTGTGTGTGTGTGTGTGTGTGTGTGTGTGTGTGTGTGTGTGTGTGTGTGTGTGTGTGTGTGTGTGTGTGTGTAAGTGCGTGGGTACATACGCCCGTAGATTGAATACACGGGCATGATAAGGTGTGAGTATAGTGAATAAATGTGTGTGTAGGTTAATCTCACTCAGTTGGTGCCTAGCCCGTGTTATATGCATAATGGATTTTTTTTGTATTTTAATAAGCGGTTCCCTCAATTACTATCTCCAATCCCCCACATAGTCACACTTCCTAAAATCCTACAATCTTCAGATAATTCCATTAGATGAACGACGTTCGTTTTTTTGTATATATCCCCATCTGCTATAATCTTCATTTCACTTCATAGGTCTACTTTCCATCCTGGAAATGTAAACACTGCTACGCCCCCCACAGTGCATCCACATCACAATAAAAACGGTGTGCGGTGTGTGTTCCTGGTGCGTGGTGTTGGAATCAAGGAACAGTGCAGGCTACAGAACAAAAACATGGCATTAGCTCCAGGAAATAACCGATCTTCTTTCCTCATAGTCCTTATGGCACTATTGGCCGCTCAGAATTTGCATAGCCCATTACGCGCCAGCGTGGTCGGTCGTGTGTTTGTGTGTGCGTGTGTGTGTGCGCGCGTGCTTGCCTGCATGCGTGTGAACGGGTATTGATGGTAGGAATCAAAAGGCAATATTTTTCATAAGAAGACAGTTATGCAAATATGAAATTCCACGCAGTGTGGGTGCGTATATGCAGGGGGGGGGAGAGGGGGGGGCGGCATAGGTTTTAAGTCGGAATCCAAATGGGAGAGTAGGATAGACCAGAGCGTTCAAATGTTTGTTTTTATGCACTCATGTGAAAACTTTCCCTTCAGGTGCCTGGCCGGACTTAATCTGATTGGATAATAAAGTGTTTGCATAGGTAGTAGGCATTTCAGACTAAAAGCCTCCAGCACAACATATATTAGGTACTACTACAAAATCTTCTGTTCCAATCGTGACTCATGTAGGATTCAGGAATGCTCTTCAATATTCTGTCGTCTTTTGGGTCTGTTTTTTAACAAAAATATAGTCCAGAGTACTACTTTGGTTTGTTGTTGAGAATCCCCTGCAAAGGGTGATTCCAGATGTTTGTTACAACAGGCCCACACACAGACACACACACATGCAAGTGTGAAATACAGACACTCTAAAGTCACGTTGCACCAGCATTTGTGAACGCACCCACACATTTATAAACCTGCTAGAGAAGAACCTTTAAGGACTGCAACGTTTTCCGGTCAAGTTAGGCTCTTAGTGGTGGACTGGAAACCAGAGGAATCTGCCAGCTCATGTTTTATTTGCCCTGGGCCCCCCTCCAGTTTGGACAGAATCCCAGCTGGCCCGGCCCGGTTTGGGTCCATCATAGCCATCTATCTAACATGGGTCAGGTTGACTGTGATGACTGTTCAGTGGCTGTATGAAGAGCAGGGGTGAAGAAATACTAAAGGTCACCAGCTGCATGACATGGGGTCCCACCAGCGAGCACAACGCCAATGATGCTTCATGTATGATGAACAGTCTCGCATCCTTGATTAATCCTCCAGTAACAGTGTTGGCTCAGATCTGATTTCTCCGCTGTAGCCTTGGAAACAGTCGACAATCTGTGACTCACTCCTGTTTTCTTATGACTAAATGCTACCCATTGACGGCCTCCCTGGGCACACTTCGGTGTTCACACACAAACGCACACACACAACAAGCACACGCACGCTTCTAATGCACACTCAAATGCATTCAGTGATCCTGCCGTGATTTGAAAGACCCCATTCATAACATTGGGTCTGGCGAGAGTTAAAAGCAATTTTGTTGTTTTGATACATTGTGGAAAACATTTAACTCCTAATGCAAACCAGCCACATCAGTTCCCCACAAAAAAGCATCGCGCCAATAGACCCATAAAGATATGCACTGGGAGGGAGACACACACACACACCTTCAAATATGTCTTGAGGCATATTCATTATTTGTTCACCTGCAGTTATCAGTGGCAATGGTTAAAGATTAGCTTGGATATGCAAATTATTAAGTGTTGATAGTTAACACTCTTCGTACTACAACTACAGAATTTGTACTCAACACTGGGGCTGATATTGAACAGTCGTTAATGGGTTAGCGGGTTTATGAACCTCATTTGATTGGACTATTTATTTTAAATGTATTGCTATCTGCGAAATTGAATATTTCCTCCAGTGGACACCTTTTTACAACCTTTAACAACTTTTAAGCGGGGAATTTTCTGGACTTTGGTTCCTTGCCCTGGAACAGACAGACAGACAGACGATGAGGCACATCAAAGTCTTTGAGAATAGGTGTGTGTGTGTGTGTGTGTGTGTGTGTGTGTGTGTGTGTTTGACAATAGTTTTCTTTTACTGCCCTGGGACACCTGTCCACACTTCGAGCCATAAACTCAGGGATCAGAACCCAGGTCACCTTTCATCTCTGCCGTCGAGCGAGGAGCCCTGCGACACTGTACATCCCTGTAGACGAATATCTACGTATATGTATATGAATATGTAACACATCCACAGGCAACCTCTCCACCAGGAGAATCAGCGCGGACACGTCTCTTAAGTACACAACGGATCGCCATCATTTATTAAGCCATGACACCAAATTTCAAATGTACAGTAATATTGAGAGCATCCTTGGAAATTCAGTGTATGATACAGTTATTTACGGTTTTGTCTTAAGAGCATGTCCAAAAAAACAAAAAGAAAAAAATAAAAACTGAAATTTGATCAATTAAAAAAATTAAATAAACCAACAAAAATCGATCTTCAGAGACAGAGCAAGACATTCAAGAGGCAAAAAAAATAAAGAACAAAAAAGAAAATCAGATTAGTGTTCGCAATGCATCGCACCCACATTGTCAAAATACGATGAGTATAGGATGGGTGGTACTGCTTATGTATACGACTCCCGACATAAAACCAAAACAAAAGGAATCATTAAAACCAAACGAGTGCAAATTTCTTTGGAGATTGGAATAAAGTATACGTTTCTTTTTTTTCTTCATTTATTAAGACATAAATAAGTTATAAAATAGAAACTCAAACCAAAAGACCAGAGTTCGACTTAAAGGCAAGACAGCATATATGTATATATATATATATATATGTATATATATATATATATATATATTATTTTTTTATTTCAAGTAGCAATACCCCTTGTAGAGGATCTGCTGTTTCCAGGCTGAAATTGTTCCAACACAACTCCCAACATCCAATAGGAATGAACGTGGGCGTGGTTCAGCAGGAACACTCCGATCCAAAATGGCACCCCATTAGACATTGCAAATTAAAGTAGTTCCGGGTTGTTTATTTTCTAATCCAGTATCATTAACCAAATAGTCCTGTTTCCCTGCGCTGAAGACGAGGGACCAGACTGGAAATCAAGAGCTGATGCATGCGTTGACGAATCTTATTCAAATGGGGTTTAATTTTGTTCGGTGTGTGAAGCGCCTGGGAATACAAGCCCCCTTGTTGTCGTCACCGTGGGTGACGCTTGACACTGTGAACACTCCCTCCCCCCCACTACCACCACAGTTTCACTTCACTAAACCGTGGGCATAATCTCTCTCTCTCTCTCTCTCTCTCTCTCTCTCTCTCGTCCAAATGTTTGGGAATTCCGCTAGAGAAGTGGAGTGGCGGAGATAGTGTCGGCCCAAAGAAAACACCCTAACGTAATCAGGTTCAATGTGGAATCCCCGTCAAGGTAACCACCGCTGGATAGGACAGGCTCAAATGTCAATGTCATTCAGGTGAAACTCAAAATGTCTCTCGGTGCACACACACACACACACACACACACACACACACACACACACACACACACACACACACACACACACACACACACACACAGTGTTCTTGCTTTGCCTGTTTTCTCATCTGGAAGTTGAACCAATGTAGAATTTGTTTTTGAGTTGGGTGTTTATGGTTGGACCGGTGTGTGTGTATGTGTATGCGTATGTGTGTGCATGTGTATGTGTGTGCCTGTGTGTGTCTTTGTCTGTGTACGCGTGTTCACAGGATCACTTCTTCCTCTGGAAGACGTTGGCCAGCATGGCGCCCGAGGTGGTCAGCTGACCCATCTTGCTCAGGAACTTGGTCTTGGCGTCCTCGCCCACGAGGCTGGACGCGATGGACAGTGAGCTATGAGGGGTTGGACAAAAAAACGTGATATGAGGCGAGTGCTTCGTAACAGTAGGACCGCTATCAGCAGCAGAAGTTGCTGTGGCATGCGTTTTTCCTCGGAATGCCTTAGCCTGATTCACTTGAGGTGGGGCCCCGCTGTAACAGACAAACAGTTGGTGCATTTCCTCTTTTGACGCTGGCTGGGGTTCAGTGTGTGTGTGTGTGTGTGTGTGTGTGTGTGTGTGTGTGCCTGTGTGTGTGTGGCTATGTATGTGTGTCTTTGGTTGTGTGTGTGTGTCTGTGTGTGTGTGTATGCGTGTGTGTGTGTGCGTGTGTGGCTATGTATATGTGTCTGTGGTAATGTGTCTGTGGTTGTGTGTGTGTGTGTGTGTGTGTGCGTGGCTATGTTTGTGTGTGTGTGGCTGTGTGTGTGGCTGTGAATGTGTTGTTGTGTGTATGGATGTGTGCATGTGTATGAGTATGTATGTTTTTTTACAGACCTCCAACTAACAGCCCTATGCCAGAGTTCCCAGCCAATAGAACCAAACTTGGTGTTTTTCTGTTGTATTTTAAATAGATTCATGTCAGGGTGTACATGCCTTATGGGGCAAATGTAACAATTCTCCAGAGCATTTCAGATGCTGACCCCTTCAGGTGGTACCCGATCAGGGTTTAAAAAAAGTATTAAGGATTACAATAGAATATTTGTGCAAATGGCAGGCAACAACAGTTGGTTCATATTAGCGGGTTTGGGGGGGAAATAAAAACAATAGAAAGGTACTAATGAAAATCATGTTTGTTATTAATCATGGTGATTAAAACTTCTGAGAAACCCGAGTTCATAAAAGTTATTTATAGGACACATCACCCGCCCATACACACAGTGAATTCAAACACGCGCGCACACACACACACACACACACACACACACACACACAGATGTTTACAAGATGGGGGGAATATCTTCTCAAAGTCAAGCAGAGGGCCACATTAAGGCCATGTCTGCTAACTCCCTCATTATGGTTGCCAAACCGACTCTCCTCTATATTTCTCAAAGGCATCTCTCTCTCTTCTTTTTCTTCTCTCTCCGTCTCTCTCGCCCTCCTTCAGCCCAATTTCCCTTTCATTCTGAATCATTTTCTCTCGTTAAATGCCGTCTCATCTTGATGACCTGCAACAACTTCAACCACATCCTTTTCTTTGGCTCTTCACATTTTAGTATTCTTTTAAATGCTTCAATCAACAACTCATAATGGCGGGGTCAACGACGTGGTGAAGGGGGTGGGGGGGGGGGGAGAACTCACCCCTGTGCGTCTCCGATGCTCCGGTTCTCGATCTTGATCTCGCACTCTCTGATCATGGAGCTCAAGATGACCTGGACAGAGAGGAGCATTCAGAAATAACAAACGTTTACTGGACCAGTCTTCCATGCAGGGAATCATTTCATATTCTCAACACGTCCCCAAATACAAGGCTGGTTCTTATGCACCACATCGTATGTAACCACGCTTGACATGTTTGTTCAGTAAATATTGGTGGAGGCCCCTCCGGTAAAAGGCGTGAAGGTGGGTTTTTAAACTCCTGGGCCGTAGCGAAACCCCAAAGTGACATTTCTGTCCCACCTTTCGTTTCATTGGACCGGGGCCAGAATTAATTTATTCTCGTTAACGGAATTGAATGTTGACCTGTGTAGGTCTTAGTGACCTGAAGTCGTTTGCATTAGTGAACTTGCCACTACACCCAGGCCTTACTGAGCGAATGGGTGTTCAGACAGGAAGTGGAAAGTATGGGAATCAGCTGACTTTGAGTTTCCTTTGAGAATGAGACTATCGCACACAAATAGATGTGGAAAATATATAGATAGACTGAGTGCGTATGTGGATGAGTGAGTGAGAGACAATGAAAGTTTGTCGGCCCATTCACACTATAAGTGTATACAGTTTAGATGCCTCTTATGATGCGTCGAAAAAAAATGGCATTGTGGGGAATTATATCTAGCATACAACCTCAGGTGGGGGAAACTGGTATGCGACAAGACGTATTGCCGGTACGAACATCTTCAGAGCATTAAAGGGTCTAGTGTCCAGAGTTTTGTGGCAGAATGGTAGGGTGCATGACAGTGAGTGTGTGGACAGACAGACGGGCAGACTCAAAACTTCTTTCCATGGTTCCGTGCGTGTGTGCGTCAGAGCGCGGGTTTGGTTTTGTGTGTGAGCGCCTGTGTGTGTGTGTGTGTGTGTGTGTCTTCACCTCGTGCTCAGCAGAGAGCTGCTCCATGTCTGCCCGGAGACACCTCAAGCCGGGCAGGAAGTGGTTCACCATCACCTCCTCCGAGATGACTGCACGCAGGTAGTCAAGGAATTTACACAGGGACACTGAAATAGCAGCCCCCCTCCTCCACCTCCACCTCCTCCGATGACAGATTCATTGGACTTTTATTGTGCAGTGACCCTTAAGCTCACGTTTTTCGACGCGAAAAGCAGAATAAAGACACGTCGACACATTTAAACGAATGGATTCCTTTTCACGACCCGATCACCATGAACAGTGCAGCGTCACACTAACGAAAACAGTAACCCGCAGCCACCATCTGAGATCTCTCCCAGTCCAGTCACTGGAGGACGACACAGAGCACGACACAGGAAGCGGCCTCGCTTCCAGCCAGACGCTCCGTCGAGCTTCCAACTAAACATAGACAGATCCCAAGTGAAACCAGCCGTCCATCATGAGCTGATAAGTCGAGGCCAAGCAAAGCAGGGGTCGAATTTCACGCGTCAAATCAAATCGCACCGTTGGCCAATGCGACAACGTGGCACGCCACCCTCTGACTCCCTCGCTGGGACACGGCTACCACGGCTACGGAGGAGATTGGCCTCGCCGCATCGTCCCACCCATCCAGGACCAAAATATCCCGTCCAGTTGTTCTCCCCGTGCTTGGGCTGTAGTGGTGGCGTTTTGGTCCGTTTTGTCGTAGGCCCCATGTTGTTCACAGGGTGTACGGAGGAGGGGGGGGGAAAGGGGGAAGATTTCAGGGCAACGCCGCCATGATTAGAGTGTGTGTGTGTGGGAGGCAGGGAGCGGGAGGCTGAGGTTAGGGCCGCTACCCCTCCGGGGCCACTGGGCGAAAATCACAGCCTTAGGAAGAACCCCCCTACCCCAACCCACCCCACCGCACGCACCAGACATGACCACAGTGCAGCTGCCTGCGCCCTGTGTGAAAGGACGAGCGACAGAGACCGGCTAGAGAGAGCGAGAGCCAGAGAGAGAGCGCGTGAGAGAGAGAGAGACAGAGATAGAGACCGGCTAGAGATAGAGATAGAGATAGAGAGAGATAGAGATTTTTTTAACAAAGATGATTTATGTAGCTCGGACTGCAAGCAGTCACACAAGGTATTCCTAGCCCACACACCGCCGACCCCGGCGACCGCCATTTCCAAGCAATTCACGGGGGCCCGTCATTAATCCTAGACGCAACTATGCCTCCGACAGGGGAGGGTCTTTTTTTTGCTCCCGTAAACACACACACACACAAACACACTCATACACGCACACACACACAAACAAACAAACAAACAAACAAACCGAAAAAACACACACACAGACAGAAAGACAGACAGACAGAACTACACACAGTCACACAAAAGCAGTTTCAACGCAGGAGAAAACGGACGCGTGAAGTGCCCACGTGTAGAGCTACTTCTGCTTCTGCTGGGAAACGGTGAGCGAGGCCTGGAGTTTGAGATTGAGTGAACACACTGGTCCCGCCCCATCGCTCTCATCCTTTCCTCTGCTTCCCCAACCCTGTAATTACCTCTAGCCTCAGAGTGGAGGGAGCTTATTTTTCGCTTTCTCCGTATGCCAGCGGGACATGCAAGCAAGGCCAACACGCATACACATGCACACACACAGACACACTTGACGCACGCACACACACACACACTTGACGCAAACACACAAATATGTGTGCTCACGTGCACTCTTACCAACAAACACACACTCGCAAACACTCACGTGCAGGCGCGCACTCACACACACACACACACACACACACACACACACACACACACACACACACACACTTGACGCAAACATACAAGCATGTGTGCTCACGTGCACTCTTACCAACAAACACACACTCGCAAACACTCACGTGCAAGCGCAAACACACACACACACACACACACCATCACCGGAGTCGACCTACAACCACTGACCTTTTCGGGTATGAACCGGTCAGATAAGTGCAAAGGCAGTTATTCTAAAATAAAACCAAAGAGCTCGAAACCCTTGAAAAGGGCCCCTGTGACTCACTAAGAAACCAGCATGCCGATGCGGGGCCAGCTCCTGGATGGGCTCCTAGTGAGATCTTTGGAAATACATTGTTCCACTTGACGTGCAACGTACTCCTGGGAGATGTGGCCGGATTACAGCCTGCTTGTTTTCCCTCCCTCCGTTCTCTTCAGCTATGCGCGGTATCAAATTGCTACGCTAACGAAATGGGAACAGCATTGAGGTCCGGCTGGAGAAAATGAAATGGAGATCGGCTTTAGATATCCTTTCAGACTTGGAGATACCTCCAAGGGCAAATAGATAGACCTGAACCACGCGTCTTCCTCTATCAGGTAGGAGAGTCTGATTAAAAGTGTGTCATGGCCAAAATGACTCAATGCCACACATCTGTTTTATTGTCCGACCAGAAAGTACAAAAACAGCTTACGAATCCAAAAGTACCACCCGAAATGAAAATCTAATAAAAAGACAAAAATAGAATAATTAACAAAGAATTGAACGAGTGCATATTGCAGAAAGAAACTTGAATAAAAATAATTTCATACATTTTGAGCCTTGACCTTATGACCTACGACCTGTGGAAGGATACAGCAGCAGGAAAGGGCGCTGTAGGCCTCAAACAGCTGGGTGGCGATGTCTATCCTCTTGACCTCCACCGTCTGGCTGTTGTTACCCAGCGCCAGCTTGTGCAGGTGGGGCAGCACGACTGGTGGAAGGGAAAATAACAAGGTCTCCATAATTCATCACTGTGTGCGTGTTCCATTGGTTAAACAACCAATTTCACTTTGGCGTATGATAACGTGTGTGTGTGTGTGTGTGTGTCTCTGTGTGTGTGTGTGTATGTGTGTGTCTGTCTCTGTGTGTGTGTCTGTCTGTGTGTGTGTGTTGCTCTGTGAACATTTGCAAAAAGCATATTCATGTCCATCTCAAAGTCAGCTAACCAACTATTTCTTGTAAACACTCAGGATTGGAGGGGTGTGGGTTTGTAGCTCTGCCTTAAAAAACATCATGAGAAGCAAATCACTGATTCCAGTGGTCCATCACCATAACAGTGTGTGGGTCATCTTGAAGTTATTGGGGGTGAGCTGGATTGTGCAGAGGCTATAGACATTCTGACCCTCTGCGTTCGATCCCCCCATGTCGGCTCCCTGACCTGTAGGCAGTCCCAGGGCGAGACGCCCCGCTGCCTAATGGCAAGCCTTCGGATGAAAAACAGAGTCCCTCCGGACGAAGGCGTCTGCAGCGCCTCGCGTGCGTCAGTACTCACACTCGTCTCTGAAACGCGGCTCTGCGTTGGGGCCCACGCGGCCGAAGGTCCGAATGATCTCCATGTGCAGGGAGTGCTGGTCCTGGTACTGGGGATCCTCCAGGAAGGACTCCAGCTGCATCTTCACACGCTCTAGCAGCTAGCGGCACACACGCGCGCACACACGGACACACAATAAAGTACAGTAAGTAATACACAGGATAGTATACAGGTTAGGCTGCTCGGACTCCCAACCAAAAAGATACTGGGTTCGATCCCCAGCCTAACCTTTAGGCACCCTAGAGCCGGATAAGATGCCCATCCCAGGCGATGCACCTTAATCACACGCGTCTGCAAGTCGCTTTAGATACGTCCCTAACCAAAGAGCACGCAGGGATTTGTAAGGTGGGCGACTGGGAGGCGGGCATGTGTCGAGGCGGCGCTGCCTACCTCTTTCTGCGTGACCGTCTCCATGATGGTTCCGAAGGCAGGGATGGTGGAAATTCGGACGGAGCTGAGGAGCAAAGCGTTCCCACACAAGTCAGTCAGTCCCTTGTACGCACGGCTAATGTGCAAAACCGCACGCTCACTTTATCTTCTGCAGGAGCTCTATAGCTGTTGGCCACCCAAATTGATAATGTGTGTGTTTTCCTTTCTTATTTTCTTTTGTAAATCGTTCTTGGGAAATTTAATCATATTTGAACTGGTTGAACAGACTTAATGCTTTTTTTCCGTTGTGCTCTGAGCAAGCCTCATCGACCAACAAAATGTTAACGCTTTGTAGCATCCATCGATGAACAACGTCACGATTTCCTGCGTATTTAAATCAACAGCTCTTAGAACCCGCAGAGCAAGTGCGTTACCAGAGATGGCATCAAATAACAAATCATCCAACACATATTCAACATCACAGCTCAATTACACTATGTTAACGGATTATGTAGATTGTCATTCCATTGTCAGTAGGGGCCGGGGCGGGTGGTGTTGGAGGGTGGGGGGTTGGAGACGGGAAGGGATATGAGAGGGGATTATTACATCAGACAGGCCAGCTGTCTTTCTATTTATTCTCTGCACCTTGAACTCTAATAGTTTTGATTCTAGTACTAAACGCAGATTTAGATAAAAGAGGAAAAGATTAGATATAGATTATCGCTGTCATGGGAAATAATTGAATGGGTTTTATTTCTTTGATTTAATTCAATAAATAATATATGTCTGTGTTTTCATTTATTTAATCAATTTCTTACATTTAAAGGTTTTGAGACCGGAAGTGGATGAAGTGCGCTGTATGACCTACATTCACAAGTATACAAGCACATCCGATTTATAAACACATCTTTGAAGGTTCTACAGCTGGGGCTGGCTTCTGACACCACCCTTTGTGAGGTACAGGACCCTCATAACACGATCAAGCTCCACTCTCAACTCTCCGCTGTACTCGACCGGTTGGGGCACATCACTATCTTCATCTAGCGTTAGCTGCTAGGTGGTCTGTGAGTGTACGACAGAGCTGTGATGCTCCTCTTGGAAATGGGTTGGTGATGGACGTTTGTGTGTTGTGTGTGTTTGTGTGCGACATGAGTGTGGGATGAGGAGGAGGAGGAGGAGGAGGAGGGAGGAGGAGGGGGGAGGGGGGGATGGGAGGCATTTCCGTCCAAACAGCACTGTCAGGTAGAAGAAGTAGGAGAAGAAGAAGAGCTGGAGGAGGGTGCTGTTCTGCTGGTCGGGGGGGGGGGATAAGGGTGGGGGGGTAGGGGTGACTCACAATTCGGGACCGCTGCACAGCGTTATGAGGGCCGGGGCGGCCCGGCGGTCAACTAACGCTTCGCTCATGCCTCGGAGAATCAACTGCAAACCCATCACAACGCAGGAGGGAGGATGAGCGAGAGAGAGAGAGAGAGAGAGAGAGAGAGAGAGAGAGAGAGAGAGAGAGAGAGAGAGAGAGAGAGAGAGAGAGAGAGAGAATGGAGAGAAGAGAGAATAGAGAGAGTAGAGAGAGAAAGAGAGAAGAGAAAAGAGAAAAGAGAAAAGAGAGAAGAGAGAGAGAGAGAGAGAGAGAGAGAGAGTGGAGAGAGAAGAGAGACAATAGAGAGAGAGGAGATAGAGAGAGGAGAGAGAAAAGAGAGAGAGTGGAGAGAGGAGAGAGAGACAAGAGCAGGAGGTAGAAACACACCGACAGACAGACAGTTAGGGACAGAATGTGAGAGAGAGAGACAGAAAGTAAGAGAGAGACAGAAAGTGAGAGCAAGAGTAAGAAAGAGAGAGGGACAAAAAGAGAGAGAGAGAAGGACACAGAAGAGGGAAAAGGGGGGAAATGGGATACAGAGATAGATTGACCATAAAAAGGATGTGGATAGGTTGCAGTATGACGACATACAGACACACAGACAGTGAGTGGGAGAGAGAGAGAGAGAGAGAGGGAGGGAGACAGTGGAGAGAGGTTGAACACAGCTGACCACCAATAGTTTAACGATGGCTAAAAAAAGAGGAGGTCCCTGTTAAAGAAGGAGTGGGGGTGGGGACAGAGAGGAGAGGAGGAGGAGGAGGACTCACAGATGAGCATGCACTCGAGCAGCGAAGCGAACTTGCGGGCGCACAAGTGTCACATCGGACGGACCACGAAGCCACGACAAGGACTGACGGTGCTCACGTCGCAGACTCATGCATGCGTGCGTGTTAGTGAGTTAGTTTAGGAGGAGAGCGACGACAATGGGGGACCACACACGACCAAAACCTCCCGAGACCACGACGCAAATCGCCGACCACTTGGATGACTTGGTTTCGACCGCCAGTGGGAACTGCAGTAGCCCTCCGAGCCCCGTGCCCAGAGACGTGCTAGCATTAGCATCGACTAGCGTGGATCATGCTAAGTTGGCATCATGAGCTTTTGTGAACGTTAGCATGATGCTAAGCTGTGGTTCCCCTTAAAAATCGGCGATGGCGTCATCTCAGTCAGTGATCCATGGCCTTGTGGCGTCTCTATGCAACACGGGAGGTGAGGTCGCGCGTTGCCATGGCAATTTTCTCGACGGGGCGGCCCCAACAGCGGAGGGGAGAAGGGGGAGAAGAGAAGAGGTGCGGCGTGGTTGTTTTGATTTTTTTTCCCGTCGTCAATTTTTTATCGTGGGGGTTGGTTGTTGACGTCGATCGCCGTGGTTTCCACTTACATTTCCGGGTCGGAGGACAGAGTGATGAGAGCCGGCACCACTCTCTGAGCAACCAGCGTCTCATTCACCCCCTTCACCAGCAGCTGAGCGGATTGGACAGAGCCATCCGTGATGTCACAGAGGTGGGCGGGGCATTGGGGCAAGAGCGAGCGATGCGCCGCCGACAGATAAGGAGAGAGAGAGAGAGAGAAACAAAACCAAAAAAAAGAATAACAGAAGAAGGGAGAGGGGAGAGGGGGCAGGGGGGGAGGAAAAAGAACACAAAAAAAAGAACAAAAAAACGGAAGAAAGTGATAAACAATGACAAGATTTTGTAGCAGCAAGGCACGGTATGGCGTCACATGTATCAAGCAGGAGTGTGTACACACACAATCACACACACGCACGCCCACACAAACACACACACTCATACACAGACACAGATGATCAGCAAATGGCTATACTTCACAAATGATGCAACATGGTGGCCGGTGAACATGAAGCGGGACGCTGCTGCCACAGACTCCAATCCCGGGTCGCCAACAATGTCTTTGTGTTAACAGCGACACCAAGGACTTAAGGCTTAGTTATGGTTCCACGTCGACACAACGCAATGAGGACGCAGTCGTGAACCTGTGTTGGTTCTGCGTCGGGTTTTAGTTAGCGGACCAATCACAGCCCTTGCTGCGTCGCCTTGACCCAAGGATTCAATTTTTTGGAGGTGCACGTCATTCCCTTGCGGTGGACGCAAGAAGGGTCCGCAAGGACGTAATTGGTCCGTAAACCCCCTTGCTTTGCACCGACTTGGAACCATAACTAAGCCTTTACGCCAGGGGCTATGACCTGGAATGTGTGGCAGGAAGGCCCCCCCATGGTCAACCCACATGTAGCCGCCACTATACAGATGGAGAGTGGAAGGTGTGGAGTGCGAGGAGAGGAGGGGGAAGGGAGGGGGGGGGGGGGGTTTACTTTAAATACAAGAACAAGAGTACGCCACCGTCACTCCTCTTTAACACTAGGGTGGGGTTTGTTTAACACAGGAACCGGTTCCATTTTCTACACCCGGACACACACCGTGAGCCTGTGAAGGTTCACGTTCTCTCTGAAGAAGATTTAGGCCTATTTGGAAATTTAGGGGAGGGCCAATCAGAAAAAGGAGGCAGGCTTTAGTTGGTAGAAGTGGAACCAGGGTGCACATCGGGACATCAGGGGGGGAAAGCGGTTTGTAACCACATGTAACGCGGGCAGACAGATGCTCATCATCAACAACATGTTAAAAAGCAGCGATAGCAGGCAGAGCTAGCACATAGAAAAGGAAAAAAAAGATGTTTTTCATTTGTATATTATTAGGCTTTACGATCATATGCATTCAGTTACATTTATCGCTATCTTATTTTTAATCACAAAAACACATGACGGAAAAGAATTTCATTAAAAAGCAGTATGGACAAAATGGAGTAAGACTTAAATAATCAGGGCTAACCATGTGGATCTTAGCAATGCCTAGCATCGTCCCCAGATCAAGGAACAATAAATGGATGCATCACAATGTCAATGTTGGTTAATTTCAAACTGTATTACAGCTGCAGAATCATGATCAATGTGTTGGGTCTAATTGTGTGTGTGGGGTACCTTGAGCATATGTGTGCGTGGGTGTATCTGTGTGTGTGTGTAAGCGCATGCATGTGCGTGTGTGGTACCTCAAACATGCGTGCATGTGTGTGTGTGTGTGCATGTGGTACCTCAAACATGCGCGCGGCGGTACACCGGACCAGGGCCGAGGTGTGGACGACCCCGTACCAGAGAACGGTCAGCAGCAGCTCATGGTAGGCTGGGTTAGCCCTGAGAGAGAGAGAGAGAGAGAGAGAGAGAGAGAGAGAGAGAGAGAGAGAGAGAGAGAGAGCGAGAGACAGAGAGAGAGAGGGACAGAGGGGGGAGAGAGAGAGAGAGAGAGAGCGAGAGACAGAGAGAGAGAGGGACAGAGGGGGGAGAGAGAGAGAGAGAGCGAGAGAGAGAGCGAGAGACAGAGAGAGAGAGGGACAGATAGAGACAGAGGGAGAGAGAGAGAGTGGGAGCGAGCGAGCGAGAGAGAGAAGGCCAGAGAGAGAGCGACAGAAGGCCAGAGAGAGAGAGGCACATACAGACAGGAAGATACAGAGACAAACAGAGAGAGAGGGCCAGAGAGAGACACATAAAGATAGACAGAGAGCGAGATAGAGACACACAGACAGACAAACAGACAGACACAGAGACAGAAAAAACAGAGAGACACACAGAGAGAGAGATTAACATAATCATTTCATCCCGAGTGACTGTCTGCATTCAATAAAAATGAATAAAGGTATAATATTCGTAGTACTGTAATAATACTGTCGGAGTGATTCTTAAGAAAGGTGTCTGTCTGCCTGTGTGTGTGTGGCTCACCCCAGCTCTACGAAGGAGGCCTTGAGGCTGTCCAGCGGGGCGTGGGACAGGGACAGGGTGGTCATGACGTCCTCCAGGAAGCCCACCAGGAGCTTGCGGTCCTCCTCCTGTGAACCGGACACACCGCGGTAGCACAGCGAGCTACGCTAACACAGCGAGCTACGCTAACACTCGGAGACGCAAAGTTTCACAGAGTCAAGTATATTTGGCATGTTTAGCCCAAAATGGACTGGCTCCGCTGCTCTTTCAACGCTTTTAATGAGCCATCCACAGAAGATCTACCAGTATTTCATTGAGTTTTGCGTTGTGTGTTTAGCGTGTGTTTAGCGTGTGTTTAGCGTGTGTTTAGCGTGTGTTCAGCGTGTGTTCAGCGTGTGTTCAGCGTGTGTTCAGCGTGTGTTTAGCGTGTGTTTAGCGTGTGTTTAGCGTGTGTTCAGCGTGTGTTCAGCGTGTGTTTAGCGTGTGTTTAGCACTCAGACCTGGTTGTAACACGTGAGTACTCCCGTGGCGTAGATGGGGACGGTGGCCTTGGTCAGAATCCCGTTTCCTGTTGACGCGTCTGAGAAAAGAATACAAAGAAAATTAAATAAACAGATATGAACAAATTAAGGATGAAACATAATCTGAAGTTTTTTTTTCGTGGTCCCGGCAGTTGAAGATAAGACTTTAATTTCGAAATTCCTACAATGATCCCCCATATGCATTTGAAAGCGAGGCTGCCTTAAAGCCATTTGATTCGCCCGGCCACAAGAGCAGCATGCTGATCCCTTGGCAGCAGAGAGTCTTTTACCAGAACCTCGCCTGGAACGAGACAGGAAAGGGGAACACCCATAGAGGACTCAAAATACTTTGTTGTCAACAATGCTGGCCCACCAGTGTCGATTTCACACACACAAGTCATGTACAAGCATTATTGTGTCTTTGTATGTATGCAAGTGGTTTGTGCTTGCGTGTGTGAGTGTGTGCTTGTGCGTGAGAGTGTGTGGGACTCATATAGTGCACTTACCAACATTCTCTTCAGAAAGCCTGAGGATCTCTTGAAACTGTGGTTTAACCTGAAAGGTTGAGAAAACACATCTGGAAGATCAAACTTTGAAGGATACCAAATCATTTCAGTACTTATACCCTCCATTACTTAAGTTTTATGGAAGATTTGATGATTATCAGAGAACTTCCAAACTATTATAAATGTCCATTAATAATGTCCACACATTACATAAATTCACAATTTCCCACAATATACATCTAAGATTTCTGTTCCAATGTTCAGGGAAGCAGGTGCCAAGCCTTACCTTAGTGTTGGTGAAGATCTTCCCGAAGGTCCGACACAAGCGCCAGAAAAAGCGGGAGAACTCGTGGACGCAGGTGGATGAGGTCACATTGATGCGCCCCACGATCTCGATGAGCTGGGGAAGACTATGGGAAGGACACAGGAAGGAGAGATAAGTCTATTGGCCTGTGTCCAAGCTGTTCTGGCTTCTGACAGACAGTCAATTCAGTATCAGCACTATTTAAAATCCACATATAAATAAAACTTAATAGTTCACGTGAAGGGTAACTGATGTTCTTGATTATTAAAATATTATTACAGTAGCTCTTTTCCCCACTGCCATTGTGAAGAACTACTGTTCCTTGTAAATGTTAGTTTTTTTCCATGTCATTTAATTTATTGTGTGTGTGTGTGTGTGTGTGTGTGTGTGTGTGTGTGTGTGTGTGTGTGTGTGTGTGTGTGTGTGTGTCTGTGTGTGTGTGTGTGTGTGTGTGTATGTGTGTCTGTGTGTGTGTGTCTGTGTGTATGTGTGTATGTGTGTCTGTGTGTGTGTCTGTGTCTGTGTGTCTGTGTGTCTGTGTGCCTGTGTCTGTGTGTCTGTGTGCCTGTGTGTCTGTGTGTCTGTGTGCCTGTGTGTCTGTGTGTGTGTGTGTGTATGTCTGTGTCTGTGTGTGTCTGTGTGTGTTTCTGTGTGTCTGTGTGTGTGTGTGTCTGTGTGTCTGTGTGTGTGTGTGTATGTCTGTGTCTGTGTGTGTGTGTGTGTGTGTCCGAGGGACACTCACAGCTGGTTGACCACCCAGAGCAGGCTGTCCCAGCCCGTGGTGCCCTCGTGCTCCAGCTGGTGGTCGTAGAGGGCCAGCAGCACGCTGACCGTCTCCCGGCTGCCCACGATGGTGGCCACGTCCTGCAGGGGGGAGGCTGGCCGGGGGAACCGCGTCACTGGGGAGGGGGGAGAGGGGAGAGGGAGAGGGGAGAGGGGAGAGGGAGAGGGTGAGGGAGAGGAGGGGAGGGGGGAGCGGGGAGAGGGGAGAGGGCAGAGGAAGAAGAGGATAGAGGAAGGAGAGGAGAGGGGAGGGGAGAGGGAGAGGAGAGGGGAGAGGAGAGGGAGAAGAGGGGAGAGGAAGAAGAGGATAGAGGAGAGGAAGAAGAGGAGAGGGGAGGGGAGAGGGGAAGAGGAGAGGGGAGGGGAGAGGGGAAGAGGAGAGAGGAGCGGAAGAAGAGGAGAGGGGAGGGGAGAGGGGGAAGAGGAGAGAGGAGATGGAGAAGAGGAGAGGGGAGAGGAAGAAGAGGAGAGGGGAGAGGGGGAAGAGGAGAGAGGAGAGGGAGAAGAGGAGAGGGGAGAGGAAGAAGAAGATAGAGGAGAGGAAGAAGAGGAGAGAGGAGGGGAGAGGGGAGAGGGAGAGGAGGGGAGAGGGGAGAGGGAGAGGAGGGGAGGGAGAAGAGGATAGAGGGGAGGGGAGAGAGGAGAGGAAGACGAGGAGAGGGCAGAGGGGGAAGAGGAGAGAGGGGAGAGGGGAGAGAGGAGAGGGGTGAGGGGGGCGAAAGGAGGTGGTGGAGGAGGTAAAGGAACACGACAATCGAGCGTGAGCATGCATCGTACATGAAGGTTGACAAGACAAACAAGTGTGGGAGATGTCGTGGGAGATAAAGCCAGGTGGATTTGAGCCACAGAACCCAACGCTTCCGCGAGTGCTTTCAGATACTGATCCTGGATCAGTGGGCGCTCAACCATTCCCTGAGTCATCGTACAGAGGACTGTATTCACAGTAGAAGAAAAATAGAATTCCCAATGGAGGAATCAGAATGATTCATTCCGAGATTGTGAAACGCTCATCGATTTAACATCTGTAGGGAGGGATTTAACTGTCAACCCCTGCGTTTTTTGACTGATTATTTGTAATCTCGGGCATAGTTCCGACGATGCGTGCGACTGTATGACCCTACGCATGCTTGCGCTGGCGGTACCCTCTATGGCGGGGACGTCTCCGTGCAGCTTGGCTCTGCTGGTGAACGGCGCGTTCTGCAGAACCACCGCAAACAGCGGCGGGATCAGCGACTGCAGGGCCGACAGGTACATGTGCAGCTTGTGTTCGTCCAGGCCGTGCTCGCCCTGCTGAGGGAGGAAGAGGACGGATTCAGCGAGATTACCGTCGCACACAAGATGATAATCAGCCACATAAGGCCTTGGTTTTTTTTTAACGAGTTTTTCTGTTTGAGGCCAGACATGTACTCAAAGCAGACTATTCAACATGGATTGGATCGATTTGCTATGTGTTTGAAATGACACTGAGGCTGAAGGTGGACAATATCAAAAAACTTTCAAAAATGATATGCAAAAAACAATAACTATCGTTCTCAACATGTACACAATACGCTTGAACGGGCCCACTGTACATTTCATCAAATACTCTTTATCGACATGATATATACAGGCGTGGGTTCAACTGCAGCTTGGGTCGTGATGTGGCTAAAACACACGCAAAGACGTACACGCACACACACACACTCACACTCACACCCACCAGCAGCAGCTTCTCGATGCGCGTGAGAAGGGAAGGGATGAGGGTGGTGTGCAGGATGCCCAACTCGGTGGTCCAGGCGGCGAAGGCGGGGATGAAGACCTGGTGGGTGGCACTCACCACCCTCTCAGAGGGGTCGGCCAGGGACAGCAGCATGAGCTCCAGGCCCTGAGAGAGGGACACACACACACACACACACACACACACTCAAAACACGCTTCAAACAAACATCTGGCCCGTCCGGATATACACTGGCTTATGCACGTTTCCATTAAGACACACACACACACACACACATTGACACACGGACACAAACACTGACACACACACAGACACACACACACACACAGACATACACAGACACAGACACACGTACGCACGCAGACCTGGGAGTACTTGTCGGGATCGTCGATGTAGGCCATGATGACGCCCAGGCTCCTGACCACTGCCTCCCGCACCATGTCCGCCTTGTCCTCCGCCAGCATCTGCTGCAGCATGGACAGCACCAGGGAGCTGCGGATCTCTTTCTGCACGCATGCACACATACACGCATGAGAAGATATACACGGACACACACAATCAGAAACCCACACAGACATACATGAGAAAAAACACACACAACACACACACACACACACACACACACACACACACACACACACAGTCAGAAACATACAAACAAATGCAAGAAAACACACAAGAAAGCACACACACAAATCATACAAGTTTAGCAATCTTCCCTGGTCTATCATCTAATCAATCGAGGGCATTGTGTGTATTTGTGGAGCAGAATGATGTGCAGAAGTTCTTGGGAGTCTCTTACAGGCAAGTACGGTGCTAAGGCCCCACAAGACTCTGCCACCAGCAGCCTCCTCTCTGGGTACTTGTGGTTGATCTGCAGGGAGGGAGGGAGGGGGAGAGAGAGAGAGAGAGAGAGAGAGAGCGAGAGAGAGAGAGAGAGAGAGACACAGACAGACAGACAGACAGACAGACAGACAGAGATAGCGAGACACACACAGAGAGAGGGAGAGAGAGGGAGGGAGAGAGAGAGTAAGAACGGGCTGGTGAGAAAGTGAAAGCCAAATGAGGGCAGCAGAAAGTGGATAAACACTGGGCCCGGGAATGGGAAGAGGGGAGGAGAGAGGCAAGGAGATGGAAGCCACAACTCGGCGCTGTAATCAAGCGTCTGACCCTGCGGGGACGGCTATTTGTCCTTCTGGGCAGGACGGCTCGCAGACACCCAGACCGCAGGCAGCTGCCGTTGCCATGGCGGCACAATGTGTTTGTCATAAAAAGGAGTATTATGAGGTGACCCAGGTGGCACCCAGAAAAAAATAGAAAGACACACACACACACACACACACACACACACACACACACACACACACACACACACACACACACACAACACGCCATCAAACGGTCAGGGACACGACAGAGGAGGTGAGGTAAGAGTCCGGAATATGAACCCTCGTTGAGGTAGCGTCAATCACATCCATCATCTTTGTTTGGTTCAGGCCACTGGGATGGGAGGAATAATAACATATGTGTGTGTGTGTGTTGCAATAACTGCTGTTTTTTGGTTCCTTCCACAAAAGAATAATCAAATCTAGGACGAGGACACGATGGCGACAACAAGAATCAGCCTTGATCATTGAAAACATTCTCGGGGCATGGATGTGCAAACAGGCACGCGTAATCACAAACACACACACTCCCCCCCCCCCCCCCCCCCACGCACACCAAGTATCAACACTCAGAAGTCTCATCACAATACTCCTGAGTACTTTGACCATGTCAAGCGAGACCGATATAAAAAAGCATGCTGGCAGGAGGGGGGCAAACACAAGACATAAACAAATAGTAGTTATGGTTGTATTCCCTACCAATCCTGTTATTAGACTCAACATCTGTCGCGTTTCGTTTTTCATGCATGCAACAGGAGAATGCAACCCGTATTAATAGATTTGCCCAAATTACAAGCAAACTCGAGTTGAGACCAGTCGTGACCGGCTGAAACCGGTTAAGGGCCCACGGCAACTTCGCCTTCGACTACAGCTGTAACCAAACAGCGGTTTAAAAAAACATGATCTTGCTAAAGAGCAGGGCGGTAGGAAGTCAAGCAGAAGAGGGTTTGAGCCATTATCCATCAGAACGTTTAATGGATATTCCAACGAGCCAAATAAAAGTAGAATAAAAGCTTAGAGAAAAAAAGTTTAGTTTTCTCTACTTCTTGGGAGTGCAGTGGATGACACAATCCCTTCAGAAAGGTTGCTTTTCGGGCACGGTTAGGTTTGTCCTTGGAGGGGAGCTGTAGTACCTGTTCCCAACACTGGGGCAGGAGCTCTGCTTCCACGCGCGTGGGGCCCACGTGCCGGGCGAACGCCACGCATCCCGTCAGGATCATCTGTCTGTGGAGAGGGGGGACGCGAGACAAAGGCACGCGAAACATCAATGTCAACGCTCGCCATGTTGTGTGTGTCATGGGTGTCAGAACTGTATACGAAACGAGGTGTTGTCTTAGTAACGTCGATGCTTTGGTGCGTGAGAAGGGGTACTCCAATGGATCACAAAAGGGAAATGTGGGGAGCATCAATGCTGAATATGAGAATTCATATTAGAACACAATGAGTGCTGACTTTTCAGAAAAACATGTGCATCGCTTTCTTCTCTTAACATAATACCCCCTCGACTAAAGCCAAATCATAATCTTTCACATGGGATATTCAGAACGGCTGCTTATCCATCCATCAATCCATTCATGGACTTCTGGGATGATTTAGGTAAGCTAGGGTCTTCAACTTAGCCCACACAATGCGTTTAAAGATCCCATATTATACCACCAGGTATGAGTGCGATTAGCCGTTTTGAAGATCTGCCTCTAGTGACATCACAAGTGGCCGTGTCTACCTGGATGTATGACGGATAGATGAGTAATGTTTGCTACAGTCCACTGGGTAGGCTTGTAGACTGATCTATCCAACACACATCTAGGTAGACATGCCCACTTGTGATGTCACTAGAGGCTGATTTTCAAAACGGCTTGTAACGGCTCATCACACTCACACCTGGAGGTATAATATGGGACCTTTAATGCATTGAAGCACATACGAAGTGAAACACACATACAAAGACGCACGCGACAGGGGCGTGCGCACACCCACACACCTCTGCTCGTCGTCGGGTCTCTTGATGAGGTTGAAGAGGATGTGGAGGAGCTGGTCTCGCTCCCTGGCCTCGGGGTGGAGGCAGGCCGTGCACAGGATGAGGGGGATGAGCTCCTGGACCACCCGACGGAGGGAGAGAACCACACACACACACACAAATTATTAGGGAGGGCTCTGTTTTTCAGGGTGAGAGATAGGGAAAGGAGGGGGCTGAGGAATATTTTCTACGAGAAAAGTCCCCAGAAAGAAAGAAAGAAAGAAAGAAAGAAAGAAAGAAACAGACAGAGAAAGGAGAAAAATGGAGAGAGAGAGAGAGAGAGACAGACAGATGGACAGACAGACAGCGACACACATACAGACACACACGCACACAGACAAAGAGACAGAGAGAGAGACAGAGACAGAGAGAAGAAAAAAGGAGAGATGAAAAAAGGGAGAGACAGACAGACAGACAGAAAGACAGACATAAAGAGAGAGAGGAGAGAGACACTAGGGGAATACACGTCGCCTGTATTCAACAACAGGAGTCTGCAAACACAGTGTGGGGGGGGTGGGTGGGGGGGGGTGTGTTCACCCTGGACAGTTTGACAGGTCTGGGAGCTTAGCGTAGCACACATTCACGCTCACTTAAAGCAGAGAGCGAAGCACAACAAAGACATGTTATGCACAGAAAGACACACACACACACACACACACACACCGGGACACACACAAACACACACACATATAGGGCTGATGCATTCGCAACAGCTTCCCGCCACCTAATGAAAACACTGAGGGCTTTGCAGAGTTCAGGCCGAGTTCAGGTGAACCTTGTGGGCTGACAGCGAGAGAAAGAGATACAGGGTCCTTCGCGGCCAAACAGTGGTCAGCTCCAAATTCCCGCCTCTCATACCCCAATTCAAGTTTTCCTTTCTTTTTTTCTTCCATTCCCTTTTTTTTTCCAGGAAGAATACCAGATTTTTCCCACCAAGTGTTGGCACAGGGAGAATAAGACCTGACGTTGGCTTTGATAAATGCAAAGAATTGTGGGTAAGTGGAAAGAAAAAGGGGGCCTGCGATGACTCACTTAGTGCTGGATGAACCCCTACCTCTCCACGTTGGCCAGGGGTCGGGGGAAATAATGGTTGTTCATTTTGGATCCCGAGTGCAAAACGACTTTGAGAAGTTTGGCAGGGAGCCAGATCCGTCCACGCATCGAAATACTTGGTGAAAAAACAACAACAATATTTTTCAAATATCAAATAACCGAATATGCCTTAATTTTTTAACGCTCACAGTTTGAAAGAAACCACAGGTTGCGGCAGAATATCGTTCAGAGGACTCAGCGGTACAAAAAGGAAAAAAAAGAACGTCTAAAACACACATCTGAAGGGAGTAGTACCCACACTGACCCCGGGGCTAATCCTGGCCTATACTCCTGCCTGACTCGGCCTTCTAGAAGCTCCTCAGATTCACACAGCAGGAGTGTTCCCTGGGTAAACATGGTGGGCAGGTGAAGCGCGGACCACACAGCACCGCCCAAAGTCCGAAAATACCTGTAATCTGCCCTGAACTGGCACTTTATTTACGTGCATCATATTGTTTCATAACCAAACTGTTTGCTCTTTTCGGGAATCTGAGTCTAAATGTTTCCTTTGAAATGATTTGAAAGTGATTGGTTTGTTTTTCCTTCTATAATTATGACTTATGTAATCAGAAAATGTGAAACACGGGCGCATTATTCCATTTGGTGTGTCCAATTATAGCCAACCTTAACACGAAATCCTCTACTCGAAGCTGAAGTTACGAAATATTGTAAAATAGGTTGTTTTAAGTAACATCACCCTGACTTACGGGTAGTTGCCCTTGCACGTTAATCACCATTTCCTGAGCTTCAATGATTTTCTATTGCTTTTTGTCTTCTCACAAAACTGCACTGAATTGGCCCTTCATTTACAGTACATCTGCATCATCCTGTCCCAAAAGCAAACTGTTTGCTCTTTTGAGACTCGCTGTCCAAACACAACTTCCTTTGGAACGATTTGAAGGTGATTGGTTTGTTTTTCATCTATAATTATGACTTGTGTGTTCAGAAAATGTTTAACACAGTCGTATTATTCGATTTCGACGGCAACTGTGTCTGATTATAGCCAACCTTAACACAAAATCCTCTATTTGAAGCTGAAGTTACGAAGTTATGTCATTTTCAAATACCATAACCGTCATTTATGGGTAACTACAAACAGACATATGCAACTTATCAAAATATTTGTGTTCTTTTGTGATCAATAGCATCAGAACAGTGGCTATTGTTAACTATTGACCTCAAATGGGATTAACATTATAACAGTACAAAAACTAAATCACAGGGATGAAAAACATGAAACCCACAAAGAGCCAATTCAATCTAAAGCTATCAAAGAACTGAAAACGCAAACAATGCTTTCTCTAAATCTGTAACAGAGAGATCTGATATCATACACGCCCCCGTTGATCCAACGATTGATCTGTTTCCATCATGTTACGATCCCAAAACAGGCACATCATATTGGGTGCAGAAAAACTGAAAAAAGGAAACGTCTCAAAATGAAAATGTATAACAACCTATCTCAAGCTCTGATTGGTCCTCTGCTACCACAGTGCTCCCATTTAAATGCACGTATTCCTTATTGTGACTAGAGAACGCTGCGAACTGTACGCCATGTACTACTGCGGGTCACTCCTTCGATTTTCGGGACGATGAAGCAAGTGTACATCGCACATGTATGTCATTATTAAACATACAACGCCCCCGCGAGACTTGTACGTCTCGCGGGGGCGTTGCTAAATAATAGCTGGGGACAAACAGGACCCCTCCTCTCCCCTCTCAATGGGACCGCTGGCTCTTACATTGCGCTGTGATGATTTCTGGTGCGTAATATTGACATTAATAGATACCAGGAATTAAACTACAATATCATATAGGAAAACCGTTTCTTGGGGGGAAAGCACACCAGCTGCACTGCGCTAACCCTGCAGCCACTTATCAGCACTTTTGATGGTGACTCAGTTGTGTGCAGACGTCTGTCAACAGGTGGAGTCCTTTCTTAGGAGGGTCTTTCCTCGCATGCGACATATAGTCGTTGGCCGAACCGTTAACCGTTAGCCAGTAGTGAACGGGAAGTCGGTTGTTATTGGTGATTGTGTCACAAGCCCCAATATGGCGGCTTATGGGCTTATGTACATTCACGATAAAGCACTTTATAAGAGTCTTAGGAATCCCCCCGTCCGAGTGTGAGTGCATAGACAATAGAAAAAAAACACTTGTCGTCAAGGTTCTTGCTGGAACAAGTGGCTAACTGATAAGATCTTTACAGGGCTTACACACATATATATCATACTATCTGTGTGTGTTTGACGAGAGTCTAATCAATGCCATATCAACTTCTTACCCAACTTCTTTGTCAGGGCTTCTCCATATCAAATGCAAATTTATGTGGAGGGGAAAGTTTTTTTTTTGGTCCTCAAAGTGCAGTCGAGGACTGTTGATTGATTGAAGATCTCAAGATAGCGTGGAGCAGGTGGCAGGCCAGGGTTTCAGCTCTTTAATTGCCGGTCTGTTCGTTTGAAGTCCATCCAAACAAACCCAAAGGTGCCTCTTCAAAATCCGAGGGCAGGTCAATGGACAGCAGATACAAGATTGGTGAGCTTACCTATATACCACCACGTGTCTGTATGTGTGCGTCTGTGTGGGTGTGTTTATGATCGGTGTGTATATGTGAGCGACTAACGGAAGCAGCGCAAAGTCCACACCATTAAAGATGTTGTTTTTTCCCCCTCTCACACTCTCTCTCTTTCTGCTCCGTTTGTTTTTCCTTGATTTTTGGAGGGATGCCATGTTCTTTATAACTGTCAGAGGAGCATTAAAAAAAAGAAAAAAAAAGGTAACCATGGTTATATGCAAAGCAGGTAGGCCGCTCGCCAGTCCAACCTGGCACTCCTCTTGAAACACCCACACACACACACATTTAACTGTACTAAGACAAAATAATGGCATTCAAGTCGAAGTGGTGTTTAAAAAAACACAACCTGAAAAATAAACAGCGATACCGTTTCAGTAAGCTGGGAGAGTGCCAGAGAGACGGCCAATAAGAGAAGCCACATGGGGACGGGGAACCAATGGGATCCCAGGAGAGTTTGGCGGGGGGGGACTGGCAGAAAGGCAGAACTCAACAGGCTAAAACCACAAATCAAACAGCTGTCCCCCACCACTATATCATCGACTGCTACTCGGTGTAACAATAGGGGAAAGATGCGCCAGTGGTTGTAGCCGGTGAGAGCGCGACTCGCTTTGTTTTGTTTGTGTACAAGGGTGATGACATATTGGCACTCTGGAGGAGGAGGAGGGGATAGCATGCAGATGAGCACATGAGAGGACTCACCTGGCACAGGTGCGCGACCATTCTCTACAGGCGGGAAAAGGCACGCGCAAGGTTGCGTGAGAATGGAGTGCGGTGGGAATGAAAAACAATGTGTGGAAGAAAATGAAAACAAAGTAGAAGAAACAATAATTTAAAAAAGCGAGAGAGAAGCAAAGAGGTGGAGGAGAGAAGTAGAAGAAGGAGAGAAGAGATGAGACCGTGAAAACCAGACAGCCTGTGAACATTCATTTAAAAATATGAAGAAAAAAATAATCAATAATCAAATCAAATCAATAAAAACAAATGAAAAAATGTAAAGATACACATGGGACTGTTTGTGACTGCTGCGGGCGCGAGGCACGTCAGCCTCGTCTGAGAGGGTTTTAAGATATCCCACAATATGGCAACATTGCGCGGGCTGTTCTGAGGGCCAGACAAGACCGGACAAATTTGCAAAGGAAACCATAACAAAAAAACAACAACATGGGTGACATCATGGTAGACTAACAAATACAAAAAAAAATGTTTTTTTATTTCGGCCTCTATTTCCTCCCCACTTGCATGCCTCCCCCCCCCTCCCCCCCCCCTGCTCCATGTGTATCTGAACCACTACAGCAGCCACGAGGCCCAGAGTGACGCTGATGAAGAGGAGGGAGGGGTGTAGGCGAAGGAGGCGGGGCTGGTGTTTCGGGGAGGGGGGCGGGGACAGTGGACGGCGTCGGGGCGGCGTGTCCTGTCCTACCTCTCTCTTGGCCAGGAGCACGTTGGGGACGATGTGGGGGAGGCAGCGGCCAAGCATGAGCATCACACTCTCCTCGCTGTCCGCGATGCGGGACACCTTGGGGGGGGGGGGGGGGGGGGGGGGCGAGAGACAGAGAGACGGCGGGACAGAGAGAGGCAGAGAGGGACAGAGAAAAACACAGACAGAGGGGGAGAAACATTAAAGTACAAACAAAAAACTTTTCGAAAACTTTTTAATTGTGTCCATGTTTTTAACTTTCCTTTGTTTAAAACACACATGCACAATTTGCATAATACCTCACTTTTGGAGTTTGTTTGGTCTAGGGTCAAGGCGTGTGTGTGTGTCTTTGTGTGTGTGTGTGTGTGTGTGTGTGTGTGTGTGTGTGTGTGTGTGTGTGTGTGTGTGTGTGTGTGTGTGTGTGTGTGTGTGTGTGTGTGTGTGTGTCGTACCTCCGCTCCGAGGCGGCTGTCGGAGGACATTCTGCAGAAGGACAGCAGTGCCTGCTGGAAGGCCGGAGACAGTTTCCTATTGGTGGAGGGGGGAGACAGACAGCATAAACACAACAGGAGGGCTAAATAATGAGGCGTGGTGGTGGTGGTGGCAGCGGCTGCAACACCATTTCCAGGGCCCCAGCTCAGTCTGTTCAGCCCTCAGGCGACTGGACCTGCCTAGAGCCCTGGTAGCTTGATGGATCACGATGCATTAATAATTCACCATGCGAGAAGCTGCACGGACAACTGCTGTTTCACGTGTAGTTCCCATGCTTTCATCTGTGGCTCGACTTGCATCTATGCGTTTGTAAATGTTATTTAAAAAACTTTTTTTTCATTATCTTTGATTAGAATTATCTTCATTGCATAGGCTTATATCCTGTTCCTCTATCTTCGATGACTTGGAAATATGCAAATGCGTTCAGATCAGCTATGATAATAGTCACCTAGCGCCCTCTAGTGGTCGTCAATAGTCGCTACATAGAAATGGGCCTTCGTAGCCTCTGTGAGTTGTATTGACTTTCAAGCGGTAAAAATATCAGAATCTCATATAATATCAGAGGACCTGGTTCGAACACGTTGCCGAATCAAAAATGTATTATTTATTATTTTACTCACCGATTGGGCTGGTCAAAATGGACAGGGCCTCTGCTTTTTAGCTTGCCGTGAGACTGCGTTTGGGGCTGTGGGGAACTCTGGGTCATGTCCGCACTGTCCTCAGCCGTTGACCCACCCCGGATGTCCAGGTACTGGCCGTTATCCAGCGGCCGCTGAGGGTGGAGGTAGCTTTAGTTAGCGACAATTAACCATTAGAGTATACAACACAATATTAATCAGGAAAACATCCGAACAAGCATTAGTTTGTATTCTAGTTAAGAATATAATTTTGATCAATCGATTTTTCGTTCAAGCCATTAATGTAAAACAATTAGAAAACATTTGCTGGTTAATGTTGCAGTTCAATTCAAATATTTGGTTTATGGATCATTAGAAAATATATAGTTTAGCGTTTCTTGGCTGCCTGTCAGACAAAGCAAGCACACTTAAGACATCACTTTGGGCTCTGGTAACTTGTGATGGCATTTTTTATTATTTCAAACATTTTCATAGACTAAATGATTCTTTGATTATTCAAAAAGCAAATCGTTATAGTAATCGACTATAAAAAAAAAGAATCGGTAGTTGCAGTCCTATTGACAGCAACATGATACTCCCTCAATGACGCTACTTCACATATACCGTGGACGGGAGATCCGATGAGTCGGTGGAGGAAGGGCCAGATGTTGGGCAGCCGCCCAGGTCTAGGGAGGCCGACGGCGGGGACGAAACGCACCTCTTCAGGGTCTGAATCTCACTGTGGTGGAAGAGAATGGAAGACGACTTCAGAGACATTTGACCAAACACAACTAAACTCTAATTACACAGTGCTTCTCACTCTATTCACTTTACTCTAGTTGAATATAAAATTAAATAAATTGTGGTCGTTGCTGTCAAACACAGAGCGCTGTGTGGGTTTAGACACAAAGTGAAGATTGCTTATTGATACATAGCGGTCCTCACCGGCTCCGCTGAGAGAAGTCAGACTGAATTTCCACCGCTACGTGCGTAATCCAAGTCAAAACACACGAGTGAGCCAGCAGCTAAATAGCTGTGGCATTGGAGATGGTGATTTCTCAGGAGTTCTTCCACTCTAATTGGAGAGTAAGGTTGAGCTTGTGTGGTCATTTAAGGCTAGTTTAGTTTCGGTGTTGTTCTTATGCGGCCCCGCCACTGACCAGCACATCAATCAGGGTTTCTGCTCTTGCGCAACCTGTTGCGCTTAAAATAGGTTTATTTGGATGCATTGTCACAACAACGAGCTAAATTGCACCGTGTATAAACATAGCAACAGCAGTGCTCGGTTCCTTTGAAAAGTCATTCATCTTGTGGGACTGAGGAACAAAACCGTCATGAAGTCGGAGCTAGGTTGGCACACTGATCAGGTAGTGGAAATATACTTCTCTCTTAATGCAAAATCACTATCATTATGGTGGAGAAAATTGCATTGAAATTTACATTCACCCATTCATGCACACATTCACAAACCGACAGTGGTGTCAAGCATGCAAGACGACAGCCAGCTCATCGGGAGCAGTTAGGGTGAGGTGTCTTGCTCAGGGACACCTCGACACACGAACTAGCAACCTTTCGCTGACCAGTCAACCCACTCTGCCTCCTGAGCCACATGCCGCCGCTTTTTAAAAATGACCCTAAGCCTAGCAAATTATTAGCAAGCATTAAAGGCGCTGGGGTCTAATGTGCCTGAAAAATGAGAATTGTCACACGCCAACACAAAGATATACGCCGTACCTGTGCATTTTCCTGATCTGCTCAGCCAGGCTCTCCTTCTCAGTGTTGAGGAGGCCGATCTGGTACTCCAGCTCCTGCACCAGCTCCGTCTGCTGCTGCAGGACACACACACACACACACACACACACACACACACACACACACACACACACACACACACACACACACACACACACACACACACACACACACACACACACACACACAATTTAGGCTGTGATATTCTCAAGGCTAACATGCTCAGTAGATGAAAAGTAATTAGCCTCTAACATGAATAAATCAATGTTATTTAATGCACACATATAACCAACTCTTGGGCTTCCCTGTCATGTAGGAGGACTTGAATCCAATGAATGAATCAGTGAATAAAGGAATCTAGCTCAACGATGACTACAGGTAGGATAGGGACATCGGGGATTGAACCCGGATCCATTTCGACAGGGAGTCAAAGATCAAAAATGCATACGATTTATGAATTGAAGAATGTAGAAGGACCAATAAGGACGGCTAACTCACCTGCTGCATGAGGTCGGGCTTCTTTGACAGCTCCTGGGAGTTGTAGTTCCCTGGCAGATCACCTAGCTCCATGCTCACTGCCACGTCCACCGTCTCCCGGGGAGACGAGGCCACGGAGCCTCCGTTCCTGTAGAGCTGCAGCAGGTCAGGGGGCTTGGGGATGTTGAGACCCACGTCGTCCCACAGCTCAAAGTCCTGCCAGGCCACGGACCACACACACACACACACACACACACACACAAACACACACAATCAGCATCACAACAACTTCAGGAAGGTTGTGTTTCTTGTGGTCCTTTTACATCGTGAGTAGTGGCATCAACAGTGGCAACAACCACATCCGTTTATGAAGCATCGGAGCATAGGAATGTTATTGATGGTAATAACGTTTGGGTCATTTTTTCGGAATTTCTTGTGTAATTACTTGTCATTATGGAGAGACAGTGTTACGTTTGAAACTGCCACAGCTCTTTTCATGTGAGATGTGGCAAAACAACATTTTGATTAGCCTACAATTACTACAAGATTGATGCGTTCTGATGTACGAGGCCTGAAAACCCTTTTTAACAGAGGTATCATCGTAGGACAAACACAGGTGGCTCTAGTTACACAATTGTGTTTCGGGAAAAACGTAATGAACTCTACTTCATATAGTGGCTATCAAAAAGTTTTCTGTCAGCAGTTTTAGCTTTATTTGGTTCTGACAGAGCTTTTCAACTTGAAGTCCTTTAGCATCTTTAAACAAGAAGCCAATTCAAGTACATTTACATTTACATTTAGGGCATTTAGCAGATGCTTTTATCCAAAGCGACTTACAATAAGTGCATTTGTTACAATAAGTACATTTGTCATAAGAAGTGAAACAATATATCGCTGTCTGTACAGTAAAGATGTTCATAGAACCAAGTGCAAGTATTACAATCGCTAGGCTAACCCATTCCCCGTGTAAAGCAATGATAGCAGCTACCGTAGATGCTACACAATTAAGTACCTTGAATAAGTGCAATGTACAAGTGCCAGGACGTACAACATTCAATGGTGGCTGTGCATTGGTTTCTATGCAGAGTCGAGGTGAACTCTGAACAGGTGAGTTTTGAGTCTTTTGCGGAAGCTGGTGAGCGACTCTGCGATCCCGACATCGGTAGGTAAAATGTAAGCTTATTTTTGTTTTTTAAAGAAACAGTACCTGGTCATCGTTTTCATCGGAGAAGGTGATGGAAGCAAGTTTGTATTCGTTCCTTAACAAATACTCATTGACAAGGAAGTTTAAGGCTCGTTTCTCCAGCTGTCGGATTGGGTCCTGAGGATGAAGAGGGAGAGACAGATTGGCACACTTTTGGTCCATGGCCCTCCATGATCAACAGTGACACTTGGGATCTAGTGCTTTGTTCTTATATTGCCATGTACTTTACCTGGAACTCAACACTAGACTTGTGTTTTTTCCTTTCCTGTGAGGTCAGTTCACTTTCTAAAATAGAATAGAAAAGACGAGGACATGATGGCAGTAGTATTTAAATCATTTGAAGGAGGTCAAGCAGCAATGTAGAGACACTTCTCTCAGAAACACAAGAAATAAATGAGGGAAAGAAAACAGGAGGTTGAGATTTGGAAGAAGTTTAAAGTACGCCACACCTGCTGCCTGAGTCAAGTTGGCGCGCAGGGCCTGAATGGTCTCCTTTGCTTTCCGTAGCTCAAACTCCAGCACTGGACAGGAAGTGACAACACACACACACACAGGAAGTGCATCCAACCGATGTCAGGAATTAAAAAGGTAAAAATGAAAATGAAATAAACAACAAAACACAAAAGATGGCGGTACGAGGTTGAAAACAATCACACTAAAAAGTTGAAGAGTCACGAAACCAACAAAAAAGGCATGCAATCCATGGCTGTGAAAAACACATGCAGCAGATTACACCGGCTAAGTCAAAGATGACAAGAGCAATTATTTTGTGTCAAAACCGCACTGTGAGGCGCATCTCAAAAACAGAACACTGATCTCATTTACACATCACAAAACTGATTTAGATTACATTTGTTTTGTGAACAATGTTTCATTGAACATCCGAATATATGCGCAAACACTCTAAGCAACCGGCCCCTAGAAGATGTCTGACAATGGATTTATTGGTTTTCCAGTCAATTATTAGTTCATAATTTGGTTTCAAGTCACTAACTCATGCAATTGTGTAAGGTTAAACTATGATACAATTTCAATAATAAAATTGTGTTTAACAAACAATTAGATGTTCCTCAGAAAATGCCAATTGGGGGTGTTAATCAATAAATTGATCAAGATTTTGAAAAAACTTTTATTTGCTATACGTTAAACCAGCGTTTCACGTATAGTATCGCTGCATGTGTAACTGCTAAGAATATAAACAAAAAAGCGCATGGGGAGTTAGGTTTAGTTTTTTAAGCAATGGGACACAGCAGAAATAAGTTGCATATTTGTGCACTGAAGTTCTGCCATTAAAGTGAAACTTGACAGTGATTCATGCTCTAAATTGAAGGCTATATCGCTCATTGTACAAGAATGGCAATTTACATATTTAGTAAAAAATTAATAAAATAAAATACATTACAGCAATGTCGTTACCGGCAGTACAAGAGTGCACACGATGCGAAGGGCAACTAAATAGAACAATAAAACCAATCAAACTGAATCAAAACAAGATTAAAAAAAAAGTTGGGGAAATAAATGAAGCAAAACAAAGAAAACACAAAAACCAAATAAAGCGACAGCTAGTCTTGGATGGTGTGACTTGTCCAGGATCATTTCACTGGGAGTTTGATCAACGTCAGAGGAAAGATAGAAAACCCAGAATCAGACAGCCGGGGGGGCGGACATTTTGACAAGGGAGACCAGGGAACAGAGGGGAGGGGAGGAGGTGGTGGAGGGGGAGGAGGAGGAGGAGGTTGTTTTGGGGAGAAGGTGCCAGATTCGGAGAAGGGATGGCGTGTGTGTAGAATAACTTCAGGAGAAACACCAGAAACATTTCCGCTGGTGAGGAGGAAGGTAGACACAATCTCGTCTCCACATCACCACTTTTCTCAAGAGCCCTTGCTTTGGCATTGGAGTCGCTACTGCTGTATTAACTTTATAATGAATGATTTAAGGCCCACTCCATTAGATTAACTTCACCTTAGGGGTTTATTGAGATTCATACCAAGCATATTTGATATACTCTATCCGCTGTAATGCACTTTCTCTAGTAAAAGATTAATCACTGAGGGCCGACGGCCGGGAGGGAAACAGCTGCAGCTCATTAGGTTAATTATGGGTCTGTAGACATGCCAGTGCTCATAATTAATGTCATGAAGTACACCTGTGTTCCAACCACAATTACACCCGTATTGCATAAACGCCGCATGGTCCTTTGGGTTGTACATCAACGTCTCCGCCATATTGGAGAGGCCAAGATAAACCAATAAAATGCATTGAAACGTTTACGTTGCTCAACCACGTTCAATGAGTGGTTTACATTCAAGGGTTGTTGATCTACATGGAGTAAACAATAAATGACAATAAGTCACACGAAAAATATATTATATAATTATTTTTTATTAAAATGTCCCTTAGAAAAAAGATGAATTCATGCAGATAAATTCAGGTTCCAGCTCACCCAGGGGAATTTATGTTTTTTCTGATATAGAACATAAATAAATCCAATCTAGATGTTCCTCGATTGACGCGGATCGCATCTTAACAGGCCCAAATGTCCCTGTGCACAACGAGGTGTGTGTGTGTTCTTGACGACTCTTTGTGGCGGCGTGTGTCTGCGAGTTGGTAATGCGTTCATCTAGCCTGAGCCTGTGCTTATTGGTGTGTCACGACGCCAGCCGAAGATCCTGGGTGGACGCGCCTCGCTAAATTCCCAGCCGGGGGGAGTGGATGACACCCGTACCAAAAATACCCCCTGACTTTAGCGGGGAAGGTGAGTGTGTGTGTGGAAATAAGGGGGTGTGGGGGAGGTGTTGATGGGGGGGGTGTCAGGTCGGAATTGTGTTAACGGTACAAACTCATCTACTGTGTTGCAGTAATAGCCGAGAGGCTTTTGAGACAAACAAAATGTCCGAAGCTATAAAAATCTTGCTTGTACCGAGCCATGTGAGCCATTGAGATAACTGGTATGACCTACTAAAACGATCTTTATCAATGTTTGGAGTCAGAAGTTCTTCAGTTGACTTTGATACTGTGAGTTGAAAAGATAATCCCTGGTACTAGCGCTGCGCTTATCAAGATCAAGGCCATGGGGTAATAAGGTCGCGACATGACATCCTCAGCACTTTCAACGCTCTTTTTGACATCGCTCTTTGAAACACTTATGTTTTATTTTGGTTTCGCTGTAACGCATTCCCCCCCCCCCTCCCTCCCAGGACGGAAGTGGGCGGGGACAGGTGGGGGGCCGACGGGTGGGACGCCACTCTGCTGGACTTACCTGTCACCCGTTCGTCCGTCTCGCGATTCCCGTCGTCCGAGTAGCGGGCGAAGTCCAAAGAGTCTAACGTGCTGATGCTGCCCGCCCGATCTGAACAGACAGGACAGGAGGAGAGTTGGAAGAACATAAGACACAGTAGATCAGCCTCTGATGGAGCAAACTCATTAACACACAATATAACTTCAAAGCTTTGAAGGACAACGCAAAGACAATGATATTACAATCCTAAAAGTTCATTGTTTATCTGTTCGATGCGAAACAATACACACAGCGGCTGCATTAGCTGTCCTGTACTCCTATTTCAACTGAACTGGACAACCCTGAGAGATAAGCTACAAGGTGTTAGCTTTCCTCCCTTGTCTGTCTGCTCCAGTTTTAAGACAAATAAGAGGGATATTCGCTCTCAGATTACGCTATAAATAAAAAGGTCAAGTTGAGGATAGCACCTCACTGTGCTAGGTTTACAGGTGTGCATGAGGTGCATATTTAAATTATTATTAGTTATTAGTGCTTGATCTGCAAAAAAAAAAGGGTCAAAGAAAAAGAGTGTGTGTGTGTGTGTGTGTGTGTGTGTGTGTGTGTGTGTGTGTGTGTGTGTGTGTGTGTGTGTGTGTGTGTGTGTGTGTATCCTCTTGTGTGCTGACATCATTAGCTGCTGACCTAGCTACTCAATGTTAATTTAGTTTATTTCATTACATTACTGGGTGGGGTTGGCTTAAGTGTGCTTTGAGGCACAACAAGTCAGAATGAAGCATGTATAGCCCTACAAACAATGTGACGCCATCCCCCCATTGTTCTCATAATCACAACGACCGACTATAACTTAATAACCGACAATCGTATTGACAATCGTATTAGGATTGATGCATACATAATTTCTGAATTCAACAAGATGGATCATGCATTTCAATTGGTGTATGAACATTGCCACATCTTTTTGTAAATAAGTAGACAGATTAATCCGTCACAATAATGAACCAACTCTCACCGACCCCGGCAACATAGAACAGTCCCGTCAGATGTGTTTACTCAGGGGACACTGAGCGCAGTGAGCACAACATGAAAGCCCTATAGTGTGGTTTTGTCGTGTGCTCATAGGCTACAAATGGGACAGGGAAGGGAGAAACAAAAACAGCAACTCGAGGCATGATGGAGGGAGACACAGCAAAAAGAAAGCGTGCATTTTCGTGGAGGCAGACCTTTGGGATTTGCGTCCCGCTGGCAGCGATAGTCTAGGGCACCGAGACAGGTCTGACATTTCAGACAGTCAGCCCTTTAATGCACACCTGCAGGGCACAACAGAGAACACAGACACTCTTCCTTCCCCTTGGTCCCCTCCCACTCCCTCCCTCGCTGCATTTCTCCCCTCGTCTCTATCTCTTCCTCTGACTATCCGACTCTATCTCGCTTTTTCTTGTCCTCTGTTGCTCTCCATCACTCCATCTCAGTCTCTTTCCCTCAATCCCTCTCTCTCTGCTAGAGCATCAATCTGTATTCATACAGCGTGCCGTGTATGTGCTTGTTTGCAACAGTAGTGTAGAGAGTGCTTAAGAACCTTCCCTAACAGTGGACTATAACGTTAAGGGGATGGTGATTGGCACGCAGCTGCCAACCATTTTATTAAAATGTGGGCGGGGCCTTTTGGATCGAATAGACGCTCTTATTTGTTTTGGTGTATTGGCATGGCTGGTAGCCAGTGACCGTGAGGACCTCAACTCCTCGGATGCATTGAAACTTTCCATTGTGCCTTTTTAAGGGCATGGGTCTGGTATGATGCACACACACGCACTGCACCGTGATGCATCAATGTGGTACAACATTAAATTTAGTGTCTGTCAATAGAAAATGTGGAGAGGGCTCAAGACCCACCCACCACACACACACACACACACACACACACACACACACACACACACACACACACAATCAGATGACAAACGATGTGTTAACATCAAAAGGGTGTACACAGCACGCTATCAAAGGACAGCGGGCTAATGAAGCAGGCGGCATGAGGCGGGCCCGAACAGAATGGAGCACAGCCAGGGTTCTGACAATCGTATTAACGGGCTGTTCACAGTAGTGCACAGAGTCTGCAGTCCCTCTCTGTGTCCAGGCGATGCAGTGGAGCAGAGGCGACAGCAGCAGAGGAGCAAACCCACACCTATCAGGGCGCTGATGAGAAGGAGCATTGTAGATGTAAGGGTTTGTTTTAGGTGCGCCAAATCGATAGCTCTGTGTGTTTCAATAGTTTAACGGATGACTGCCAGACTCTATCTCCGTTCAGCAAACAGATGCCCGCACAAAAGCGAACGGGCAAACACAACAATGAAGACTCGCTCTGAAGCCAAACAATTTTGGGTAAAGGTTTAAGCAAACATAATGTGGACGTCTTAATCTGGTTCTTAAAATCTGCCTCATCAATCAATGAAATTGAATTAAATAGTCAGGTGTCTCCACTGCTTGAGACATCTGGTGTCCCCCAGTGTGTTGTGGCCCCAATCTCGCCACGCCTCAACCCAACCCCCCCATGTTCTGTTGAAGCTTGCATAGCCTAGGCTAGGACGGGGAAGACCATGGAGGGGAATACATTACCATTAAGTGAAGGGTGGCTAGATGTGTAGCCCCTCCTCCTATTATATAGTGACACCCCAACTTGGTGCTTGTGAGGGGTTTCTCCAAACAGGAGTATCGGGTATCAGTTGATGACATTATCATAATCACATTACCATGCTAAAATAGTCCTAACATGTCATATGAAAAGCAGGTGGATTTTCCCCCATAAAACATTTTGCATTTTTAGGTTAGTCCCATAATCATTGACCGTCCCAGGTAAAACTTGGGAATCAACCTGGGACAGCTACAGTGGGATGGGTACATTCCTAATGCTCCCTATTCATTGTCACTGTGTGACTAACACACATCATCACATGAACAAAAAATAAAAGGAGGCAGAGGGAGTGCCATTCATACTAGCAGCAAGCAGCTCAGCCAGCAAATTAGCAGCATGGTGATAGACTTCCAGAGTCATGTGACAGATTCCCTCCCTGGTTGCATACTATGGAAGACACAGAGTTAGAGTGTAGGACAGACGGACTGCCCATTCGAAATTAATATACAACGAATTACCGAGACTGTACCCTAATGTAACAGCAGTAGAAACTGGCTGCATCGGTCGATTGGGTCACGGTTGACTCTGACATTTAAAAATATCCAGAGTACGATTTATTGTTCTTTTAAGTGCAGTGATGACTGCTAAATTTGTATTAGATCCAGCAGGCAAATTCAATAGCTGCTTTATTATGCATCTTAATCTTACAGTATCTCATATCATACAATGTGCATATATTTATATATGGATATAAATACTTGCTCAAGCATATTTTCCCAGATTTGGTTGAATCACACATTTGATATTTATATTTGATCACATTTATCATCCATAGTTTTAACGTTAAATGGTTATTCTTTATACAGCCTTTATACCACACAAAGTAGGCCTAGTTGCTCATTTAAATTCTCCCCAGAATGTAAAAAAACTCTTCTTCTTATCTAGAACAGAAATTGTAGGGCAACTTGGTCAATGACCACTGAATAACCTCCAGAGTCTACTCTCTGGAGAAGTAGTGAATGTTGTTTGAAAATCATTGCAGTAATTGCAGTTGTGCCATCCAATATCTAAGGAGGCATATGGTGGGACTTCCCATTGGACCTCCTGAAGCTTGTCACTTTTAACCCAGAGCCCGGCCCGCCCGCTGTTCCTGTCAGTTTCCCATACGATAAATGGCCAAACATTCGGTTATGCATTTCAATAATGATTTTGGGACCATGCATGTGGGAATCATTCTAACTCAACTATTATCCGCGAGAAAGCTAGTAGGCTTACTGGAATGGTTTCGTTTCACGTCAATTTGGTTGTCCGGGCCACAAGTCCTGCTTGTGCATTCCAACATTATCTTGAACACACAGGCCAGGCAAACTCTGACTCTCCCATAAAGCAATGGGGAGTGATTGTGAATCAGATGGCAACTGGTTTCATGTTGAGCACATCCCAGTTTGTCTTCTTTGAATGTGCAGGGTAGTCTATGATAAATACTAGTATATTCAGGGTTAGGCTCTGTCTGGAACTATTACGGGTGTTGTTTCTAGCATGAGGCCTTTCAGAAAATAAATAAACAGGTATTTTCGGTTTGTCATTGTTTAAAGGCTGGATTTTTGGGATCTCAAATATCATAAAAAGTAAGATTGTGTTACCTTTTGAAGTTTTTTTTACTATTACTTACTAAGTTACTATGCGTTATATATGTTGCATCTCTAATGCCATGTGAAATGGTACGGTAATGAAATAAAACCTGAATAACCCCAGAACAAATCGGCTAATAAATCCCCATAATTATTTAACCAACATTCATTCTTGGCCACTTTACCTTGTTAAGACAAAAATAATTGCTTTGCCGTTCAGTCTGACTTTGCGTGTGCTTTGTCTTTGTTTTATGACAATGGATTGTTCTTCTCATTCTGTCCCCCAGTATAATCTAACAACAGTAATGAATTAACTTTGATTCCTTAGTGCATAAAGATTAAATCCACAAGCTGTGTTTCCATTGCTTGAGTTAGGTCTCAGGTAATACTACCCCTGCTGTGCAAACGCTGGCGTGGTCACCTTGGTTACAATTTGCATAGCGTGTCACTTGTGTGTGTGTGTGTGTGCGCAGTAATATCGTAATATAATGCCAGAGGAGTGGGGTGAAATTCCAGAGAAACGCCCCTCTCATGACCACGATCCAGTCCTCCGTCGACTGCTAAACACACACACACACACACACACACACACACACACACACACACACACACATTACAATTGCACCTGCAACAACAACACCTCGATTAATCGCCTTATGCATTTAAATACAATAGAAAAGCACACATCGGAAATTGCAATACCTTTTGTGTCAACTAGACTTGATTATAGCCTACATATACAGCGGTGAGGTTGTGGTAGGTAGGGATGTAAAACAATAGGCACAGAGGCACAGAAATCTCATGCGGCCCTAAATCTAGCACCCAAGTGCACCCAGTTTGAAACGCCAAACCATGTTTCCAGATGAACAGTAGCAAGCCGATGAGCCTGACGTCGAGGTGGCCACCGTGCCATCATCATGTATCACTTACTCAGGGGTCCACCGGGTCCCAGTCCCTGGTCTTTGGAGGCGGGTGGAGTGCCGCTCTGTCGCTCGAAGTTGCCAGGGTTTGAAAAATAATCCCTGAGCCTCGGGAGCTCTCTTCCGGCTTCTAACATTTCAGTGTGGAGCTCCAGGGCTGTCAGGATGTATTGGTCACGTAAAAGCTGTGCGGCTATGGCATCAATGGACACCCGTGTGTCCCCGGTGCCGCCTGTCATCGCGGCGGTGGCTGCGGCCGATACGGAGAGCCCCTCGGCGCTAGGGCTGGTTCTGTTGCTAGACAGCAGCAGGGTCGGCGGCTCGGCGTCTACAGGTGTAGCAAATGGGTTGCCTGGAGGCCCCGGGCTTGCACCTCCGTTCGGGCTCCTCTGTGTGTCCGTGGTTTCATTGGGTCGCCGTTCAGCCTCTTCCTCTGAGTCGCTGAGGTTAAACGGGTTGACGCTACCCGCCGCCATTATTGCACTATCGAGATGTATGTTTTTTTTTGCAGCCCCCCCAGTACAGCTAATAATCTGACTCCTTCCTGACTGTACGGACTAGCTAGCAGGATGGCTAGCGTTGACAGGGGAGAGACGGAATGTGAGTGGTCGAGATGGAGAACCTCATCCCAAAGCCCGCCTCTTGAGAACAATGCCAGGGTTTGATAGGATGCTGGAGAGACGGAAAGAAAACAGGGAAGGTCATATTCGACAGCTGATAGAGCTACACAATACACGCGCTTTTTTAGTGACAATTATTTTTCTTTTGAAAACAGTTCACAGTCAATCATTGAAAAAACAAACATTTTTATCATATATTTTTATCAATGGTGTTCGTAGCTATTCAGGAATCTAACATTGGAACTACAATGCCCAGCGTGCAGCGGGGGGAAAAGCAGTCAACGCCGAGCATGACACTCACAACAAGGAAGTGGATACTTGCAGTGTCTGACTTTGTTGCTCTAATCTTCTTAGAAGACAGCAGGACAGGTTTTGCTTAAGTACGTAGGTAGGAGCCTTTTGCTATTTCGGATGTCACTGGGTTTATACTTGGCTCGTGAATTTGATTTGATTATTAACTAAACTATCAGCCTATGAGATGGAGCCACTGACAAGGGTTTCTATTGGAAAAGAATATACTTGAATCGCGCTTCATTCATTCGGGATGAGATAGTAACACCAAATATTAGAGTTCTCCACTAAAGACGGATTTGGAAAAAGGTAAGGATGTGACATAGTAACACGAATTGTATACTATTTATACGATTAGAATAGATTAAACATTTTTGAAACGATCAGATTTATGTGTAGTATGTTTTCTCTCTCTTCCCCCCCCCCTCCCCCCACAATAATATATAGGCCTATATATATATATTTTGGTTTTGTTTCTGTTTGGCCAGGTCGGCTCTTAAGTCAATGAGGGTAAAGGGTCAGAGGTTTGGGCAACTGTGGCAACCACCTGTGCACGTGCCTGTCACTACACATAAACGGCATGTTCTGAATCTGGGTTAATCCTCTTTTCCCTTCTCTCAAAATGCACCGTTCATCCTCTTCCTCTGCTTCGCATTCATGCATTCATTCAAATAGCAATTTCAAGTCCATGGCACTTTTGGCTCATAAAATAAAGCATTGCATATAACTGTTCTTTTCTTCCACTATCACCACCGTCCATCCCGCCCCATCTCCCAGGACAGCAGGTGCTCCTGACCACATCACCCTCCGTTCACCATGCGGGTGGTCACCTTCTTTCTGGTGGGGCTGGCGGTCCATGTGGTCTTCTTCCTGTCCATCTTTGACATTTACTTCACCTCTCCGCTGGTGCACGGCATGACGCCCCAGACGGTCTCGCTGGCGCCCCCTGCCTCCAGGATCGTGCTACTTGTGGCCGACGGTCTCAGGGCGGACAGCCTCTTCTCTCTGCTCCCCAACGGTTCTTCCAGAGCGCCCTACCTCAGGTGAGGATCCCCCAACCTGAGATATATGAATGAATTCCAGGAATTGAGGCCAGGGTTGATGAAGGGGCTGAAGGTTTTCAAACTCTGGGTCATTTTTCCGGCCAATATATCAAAAGGCGGCTATCAACAAAACATACTATCGGATAAAGGATGTTAAAATAAGATACCGTTTTCTTTATGATTCCCAAATTAGACTTTAGGGTTTAAGATTCAGCCCTCAACAGATCAACATTATCTATTAAGATTATCATATGATAGTGCATATTGGGACTGACGTACGTTAAATTGTCATTCATGAAGTTTATATAAACTATAACATAAGGTCCTAGATTCAACATCCTTGTGTATGTGTTCACTCAACTGTCCTTGCCTAAATGGGTGCTAGTGACGTAAAATTGGTACACATAGCAGGTGTTTAAATACTATCTATATTCACATGCATCTGATGCTGTATTTGAGTCCCTGCTGTATTACACCTACGTGATCATATTTGTACGTTCCTTATGTGTCCATAACAGAAGTGTGATGGAGGACCGGGGAACCTGGGGTGTGTCCCACACCCACGTGCCCACCGAGTCCCGGCCAGGGCATGTGGCTCTCATCGCTGGCTTCTACGAGGACGTGAGCGCCGTCGCTAAGGGTGGGTTCACGCGAGAGTGGGTCTATGTTGATAAGATGGAGCACGGATTAGCATCGTGGGTGTGTAAGATGACGTTTAAGATGTTTGTCGTGTTTCATACCATCATTCGTATGGTTGTGTGTGTACCTGTGTGTATGCATGTCTGAAGATTAGATTAGATAAGAAAATGTTATTGTTTTTACGGTCGTCTATGATGGACATAAAGACATAGATCATAAAACAATTTACATCAACCGGATAGCACAAAAGTGCAATCGATTATGTGAATTATTTAGATAATCATTTTTATATATTTTATATATTTTTGCATGCTAATTGTCGTGGAGATAAAGGAGATCTTGAAAGTTGACCCCCAAAATTTAAATCTACAAACTTTAGAAATTAGCTAAGACACTGTAAAATATATTGCGAACTGAACTACAATGTGAAAGAGGGAAAAACACTGCTTCTCTGCTTGCTGTAAAGTAATTGGCATGATGGAGTGAACGCAACTCTGTCTCTCTAGGGCTCTGCCCCTGGTATAACCAATGTGATTGTGTGTTTGTAGGCTGGAAGGAGAATCCTGTGGAGTTTGACTCAGTCTTCAATGAGAGCAGACACACCTGGAGCTGGGGCAGCCCGGATATCCTGCCAATGTTTGCTAAAGGTACACATGCATTGCGCACACACACACACGCAAACACACACACACACGCACACATGCACATGCATATGCTGCCCCCCACCAAAACAGTCCATTGTCCACAGATACAACCTCCATGTTCCATAGCCTTGTTTCGTTTGGTACACATGGATAAATAAGATGATTAAAAATACTGATGAAAAGATGATCTCAGGGTACCAATACATTGAGACGAGCAGAAGAGGAGTTGCATGCCATGTCAAATAATTCAAAAGTTTTTTTAGAGCATTCACCTCTCCACCAACTGACGGGGCTATTCTTAACCTGTCCTTCCTGCCTCCCTGCTCCCCTGCTGTCCTGCTGACTGCGCTCCGGTCTCACCCGGCCGACCCCCCCCTACTCCTGGGTCCGCCAGGTGCCAGCGGCGATCACGTGTACACCCACACCTACCCAGCTGCGGAGGAGGACTTCGCCTCCACCGATGCCTCCCGACTCGACACCTGGGTGTTCACGCAAGTCAAGGTAAACGCCATCTCCCTGTTTAAAGATAGCTAGCTATAGAGATGGAACTTTATGAAGCAAGCAGGGGGAGGGAATTGGGACGCTACAGCAGCAGGAAGTAAGACAGACAACATTGAGATAAAAGATAAAATAGTGGAAAATAGGGTACAAAAAGACATAGTATAGTATATAGTTAAAGATATATCATTGTAATGAACAATAAACACAAAGAATCAACAAAGAATCAAACAAATGAGATTTATTGTCAAAAGTCACATGAACTTTAATGCTTTTAAAAAAAAAGTAATGTTCTCCTCCTTCAGGCGTTTTTCCAGTCGGCCAGGTCCAACTCCAGCCTGAAGGACATTCTGCAGGAGGATCAGAACGTCTTCTTCCTCCACCTGCTGGGCATCGACACCAACGGCCACGCCCACAGGCCCCAGTCACGGTGAGTAGGAGACCCCTGGGAATGTGGCCTAAGCCACAGATGGATCTGCTTTAGATTTAGTTGTGGTTTAGGTTGGTTTTCTTTTCCACTTTCATATATTTCACTGAGTTGTATGGTTCAGAATGTGATTCTGATGTGTTGCCGATACAAGGTATTTGTCTTGGTTTTGGTGCAAAGATAAATTAGAGACAAATCCAAAAACTGTACCATCATTGGAAATGAAGATATTAAATCAATCGAATTAAATCATCATCAATCAATAAATCAATTACGAATATACGTGGACTCAAATAATTTAGTTTTTTTTAATAAAGAGATAAATTATCAAACGTGACTGTCACACATTAGCAAGCTATGTTTGGTAGCTTAATCTTGTTTTCCACCCAAATCTGATATTGCACCAGCCTCCTCCTGAATCAGTGGATCTTTGTGTTGTTCTGTGTGGCTGTGTCGCCGGGCCCAGGGAGTATCAGGAGAACATAGGACTGGTGGACTCCGGTGTAGAAGAACTGGTCTCTGTCATAGAGGACTTCTACCATCACGACGGCAGGACCGCCTACGTGTTCACCTCGGATCATGGAATGACCAACTGGGGTGAGAAAGACCCAGCACTTCAATGCCTGTCAATTGTATTGAATAAGTATTTTTTATTTAATTGAAAACATGATTATAATATTCTTATGATGAAATTAGCATGGGATTATAAAGATAAAACGGATTTCACATGGTCTTTCCGGATTTTCATAACAATGTTTGTGTTTTGTAGTTATGGATGTGGTCACTTTTCAAATTGTGTGTGTGTGTGTGTGTGTGTTTGTGTGCGTGTGTCTGTGTGCACATCTAGGTTCCCACGGTGCAGGCCATGCCTCTGAGACCCTCACCCCTCTGGTGGCGTGGGGAGCGGGGGTCCAGGTCTCACAGAGACCATTAGAGCCCCAGCAGTACACCGATGGATACCAGCAAGGTACCAGCCCAACACTTTATCTCATGCTGAATCTAGAAACCTCTGACAAGGCTGGGCTGCACTGCACTGAATCGTTGGATGGACTGTATAATACAATTTCCATTTATCACAAGTTATCACCTTTTTAATATATGTGGATCTGTTTTTGTTATTGACAAAGATTGGCATCTCGAGAAGTTCCGCAGGGTTGATGTCAATCAGGTGAGCAACCACTCTCTGGCGCTTTTTGATGATGTCTGATACAATAAAAATTGCCCGTATGATAAAATCAATAATCAAACGATTTTTCTATCATGTCCTTGTAGGCTGACATTGCACCACTCATGGCGTCACTGATTGGAGTACCGTTTCCCCTCAACTCTGTGGTTAGTATAAAGTCACTATCTTCTAATTTGTTTAAAAAAACATAATGTGTACTGCACTGCATATTACCAAATGTTATGTGCATCCCTGAATTACTGTTCAAGCCAGCATTTCAAGTTCTAAACATACCCGGTGACAAATGCTTTAGACAACCACATGTGCATATAGAGCTATCCCAAGTTATCCAAACCTATTTATTTTCCATACAAAGTAAACAAAATAGTCATGCCTTTTATTCCCAGAAAACACTGGCACGTTTCCAAAAGTGGCCTGCAGTGGCCATCGAAGTACACCGTCAAATATAAAATATAGAGCTGAAGCTGGTACCCAAGGGAGGAGCATTAGAATAATGTGTCCATTGTCCCTCCAGGGTATGCTGCCTCTGTTGTACCTGGACAACAGCGGTCGATTCAAGGCAGAGAGCATGTACACCAACGCCATGCAGATGCTGGAACAATTCAAGGTACAACAGTATGAGTGCATACTGTTTGAAGAAAAAACACATCCGGTCACAACTAGTGCAGTGGTTTTGCGTTAGCTGACTCCCTATCTAGGTCAAATATAGGCTATTTCATGTTTTATTTCTGCATGCCTATTGACTTATATGGTTAACTGGTACCTGCTGATTAAGTGTTGATGCGACACACCTGTCCCCTGCTTATTGAAAGTGATTGAAGGGGCGTGTACAGGGAAGCCGGCAGCCCCGCCCCCAGAATGTTAAGAACCTGAAAACCTGCATTCTTTCAAAGGTGGAATCAGGGGGTTAGGTCCTCCTTTGATATACAGAATACTGTAAATGGAATGACAGCAGACATCAATGCAAGCATAAGTCATGCATAAGGGGGATAAAGAATAGATGTGCACTGATAATTCCTTTATTTTATAAAATCTGACAAATGTGTTCAAATCTTTCTCCAGGTGAAAATGGCTCAAAGAAAGGAGACCACATTGTCTTTCCTTTTCACTCCATTTCAGTAAGTATATTCTTCACCTTATTCTCAAGGCTTTACACCTTTTTTAAAATGTTGCATGAAAACTGTGGACTCCTTCACTTTGAGGCACATAAAATATTAGATAGAATGCTACTATGACAGTTATGTGGTTTTAGTTTTTCTTGTCTCCCCCAGGCAGCTGAGTGAGACACATCAAGTAGAGCTTATCAGACAGATCAAAATACTGATTCAGCTGGAGAAATATGAGGACGCAGTGAGTTATTTGTTGAAGAAAATACAATAAAAAAACAAATTGTTTTATAATAATAGAAAAGGGACATCTTTACGTTTCCTCAGGTCTATCATTAGACATATAGGCTGAAAACTGTCTCATAAATGAAATATGTTGAACCCTCTTCTCAGATCAAGCTGTGCAAGTCTTTGATAACCGAAGCCCTGGAGGGCCTTGTCTATTACCACACCTACGACAGGTTCTTCCTCGGCTGCAGTGTGGTGCTGGGATTTGTAGGCTGGACCTCATATGTAGTCCTACTGATCCTCAAGACACACGCTAGCCTGAGGAGGCCACCAGGCCTCGCAAACATGGTACACACACACACACACACACACACACACACACACACACACACACACACACACACACACACACACACACACACACACACACACACACACACACATACAAACACACAAACGCACGCACACCCTCAATCAAATAATGTACTTGGCCAGCTGCATGCTGTTTATTTGCTTAATTTGTGCGCGTGTGTGTTTGCGTGTGTGTGTGTGTGTGTAGATTCCGAGCCAGACCCTAACGAGGCTGTGTGTGTGCGTCACCGTGGTGATTTCAGTGTTCCTGGTGATCCAAAAGAGTCCCCTGACATACTACATCTACTGTCTGCTGCCAGTCCCCATTTGGTACTCAGTCCTCAGAGAGTGAGTAAAAAACGCACACACACACACACACACACACACACACACAAATTAGCATACAAGCGATATGAAGTGTGTATTACCCACACACACACTAATACATTTTCATTGCAAATTTTCAAAAGATCAAAGCAACAACAAAAGACTTCGTCCAGTCAGGCTTTCGGCGTGATGTAAATGAGATGAAGCGTTTCATCCATTCACACCTCACTGCCTCCTCTCCTGGCTCAATGGGTGAAATTAGATTTCTCCATCAGAATTGTTTTGTTCTGTTTTCAGGAGTGGAGCTCTGATGGATCTGGTTCGCTCTGCACCCTCTCTGCCTCTGTGGAAGTGTCTGGGCTACTTTTTGCTGATCACCTTTGGCATTGAGCTACTGGTAAGGACACAGCTGTGCTACAACAAGGCTTCATCTTTAAGACATCCCACAGGAAAACTAGATAAATATATGGATCATTTCTTGTGTTTTTATTCAAACGTTATGGCCTGAGCTGGGATTTATTAGCTTATTGATAGCTTGAACTTGTTATTTTTAAGGTAAGGATTTCCTCTGCTTTTGGTCCCATAGATTTAAAGTGTTGTCCTTGCTGCCCCCAGGTGGTGAGTTTCTTCCATCGCGCTATGCTTACGGTGGGTCTGGCAGCGCTCTCTCTCTGGCCAATCCTGACAGGACTCTACAGCCAGGCGAAGGTAAAGCAATACACGTTCGTCATTTTTTCAAGCAGTCAAACAATTAATTTTTGATAACAAGTAAAACCAAATAAAAATGACAAATTCTGAGGATTAATTTGAACTTCAATATTAAAATGTGTCCCTTCTGTCGTCATATTCGAGTTGAAATCTATAGTGATATTTTCTCAAAGTTATTGCAAACAAGACCTATAAAATATTTTTTTCATAAAAATGTATTTGCACTTTTAACACATTATAATTTAATATAATATATTTCATATAACTTGTCTCCAAAAAGGAAGCTAGTTATAATATTATAAAGGCTAGCTACACTAAATTCATACACTGCCTTATTTTTCTTCTACTCTCACTATTTAAGATGTACTATTTATTTATTTTAGCTAATCGCCCCTGTGCAATTCATGATGGCCTACCACAAATTATCCCTACGTTTTAATTTCTTAAAATATTCTTGTTTTTTTATTCCCAGATTTAAATTATTCCCAATGTCTTTTCTGTAATCATCTACGACGTTTAGAGTGACTCTAAAGTAAGGCCCAAAACGCCAGTTCTAAAGAGCTTGATAGTATGACCAGTCCTGACTAACCATAACTAGTCCTTCTGTGTGGTTCTAGTTCCGTTCAGTGAGCTGGACGCTAGGCTGTGTCTGTCTGTCCACCTTCCCCCTCATGCCGGTGGTGGGCAGGGAGGCCAACGTGCACTTCGTGTGAGTTAACCCACCGCGATCACTTCCTGTCTCTCACTTCCTGTCTATCACTTCCATCCATTGTCTACATATTTCGACCTAACCCACGTTTTTACTTTTGTTTTCAGCACTTGCGCAGGCGTGCTCACACTCTTCACCTCGGCCTGCTACCTGTGGTCGGCACGGCGACGGGTCCCGCTGCACCTCAGTGACAAACAGCAGTTCTACGCCCAGGTAGGACTGTGTGTGTACATATGTATGTGTTATCTGAAGTGTGTTCTTACCACCACGTCGGTAAACACCTGATCCTGATTGGTCATTATTCTTCAGTAACGGGACACCTCTGCCTTTCTAACGGTTCCAAATCAAAACTCGACGATTCTGACATTAAAAGCAACAGTCCAATACTATCAACCAGATGTTTCCTTGACAACACAAAAACATCAAGTGGGCCAACCAGGCAGAGCTCAAAAGAATTGCGAGAGAATGTTGAAATTGTCGCTGATTTTAAATTGTTTAAAAAAAAAAAAGCCCAAAATGTTATAGAAAACACAGTTACTTATATCAAATCAGCATCTTTTTTTTTATAGTGGTACACCCAAAATATTGCCGAAAATAATATATATACATTAACTTCACACAACGGGACATCCTCTCTTGGTTTTTTCTGTCCATGCTTGACTCTGATCTCTGGTCCTAGATGTTCCAAGTGGCCGTGTGTGCGTACGTTCCCGCGCTCACACACAGCAGCCTGGAGCAGAAACAAGGCCTGCCACTCATCAACCAGATCATCAGCTGGACCACGCTAGGTAGTTCTGCTCTGAAACTAATGTTGCCGGAAATAAGTCAGCCCGCCTTCACCCAAACCTCTGAGAACATGCTGTTGCTGGCCCTAGTTTCTCCAACTCTCAATCCGACAATTCTCTTCCTGCCACATCTCAACCCTCAATCATTTAGAGTAAGACCTCTCCTTTGACACGTTAACACACCGGGCGAGCGCATTGAGTTTAAGCTTTCAGACAGTTCTAATAACAATCGTAGCCTGTCAGTGGCAAACACAAACCCTTCTCCTGCACCTCATCCTTCTGACCTTTGACCTCCGGCCCTCCCTGTTCGCAGCCTCCTCCATGGTGGTGCCCCTGCTGAGCTCCACCCGTCTCTTCCACCGCCTGCTCAGTGTGTTTCTCTCCCTCAGCGCCACCTTCCTGCTGCTCAGCACGGGGTGAGATTCGCTCACTCACTCACTCGCTCACTCACTCACTCACTCACTCACTCACTCACTCACTCACTCACTCACACAGCAATATGACCTCAACTCATGCATCCTCACAAAATGTCGCTGTATGTTGCTAAGTATGAATAGGAACAATAATTGAGATTCGGAGAGTGAGTATTGAGGATTATCAGTGTGTGTGTGTGTTGTTGTTGTTGTGTTCACAGGTCGGAGGCCCTGTTTCCTCCTATGCTGTCCTGGCTGATGTTTGTGTGGATCAACATGGAACAGGAGGCCATGCAGGCTCAGGGCACCTCCTGCCGACAGGAGGTGGGAGCTCAGTTTACACCGCTCGGGTCAAATACTGATTCTGTATACTGTCGAATACAGAATCTAGAGACACCCAAGTCTACTGATCAAGACGTTGCCGGTTCAACGAGGACAATGGTTCGGTTGTGTAACACAAAAGAGGAAGAAACAAGCAAAGCTTTGATATGACTGGTTTTCAGTGGTTTTTATGTGAGAAGGAAGGAAAGCTGGAGAAATGCCAGATATGATCCTTCACGATGATGTAATCTGAGAGTACTGCTCACTGCTGTCGTTCTTCGGCAGCTTTCCACGATGGACTTCGCAGACAACATCGACATCACCCGGATACGGCAACTGAAGTTGGATGACATCAGAAGATCATATTTCTTTGTATCCTTATTCATATTATTTACCGTCGCAATTATTTATAAAAAGAGGCAAAATAAGACAAATTTAAAGAATCGTTGACATGGTTTGATCAAAATATCCAAAGGAGTTATTATTTAACCTTACATCTGTTCCTCAGGTGTTCTTCATAATTACTGCTTTCTTTGGCACCGGAAATATAGCTTCAATTAACAGGTGCGTTCTTGTGTATTTACAGGTGTGTGTCATGCTGTGTGTGTGTGTGTGTGTGTGTGTGTGTGTGTGTGTGTGTGTGTGTGTGTGTGTTGTAGGTTTATTGTTCTGGTTTAAGGTATACTCTTTGTGGGAGTGCGTGCATTTCAAAGTATATGTTTGTGTTTTTAAGTAAATTGTGTGTGTGTGTGTGTGGGAATGTTTGAAGTGGAGAGCAGTTGTGTTCTTGAAAGTGTGAGTGGTTAGGTCTTTACACACTATAAAGACCTGTGGCCTGAGACCACCCCGATCTCGCTAGTTTGCATTCCGATTCTCTCTGCAGATCAGTCTGACTCAATCCCATTCAAAGCCTTTCCCAAAAACATAAAACTCCTTCAGTATCTTTTTGCTTTACCTCCAAACGACACGAGCATCGATCTTATTGGCTGGAGTTTTGAAAGACATAAAGGCTGCGGCCATATATGGAAAATCAATTTCTTGCCAGTTAAGATCAGATGTGAAACGCCAAAGTGAATAGCTGGACGGCCTCACACAGCCTGTGTGTGACGCACAGTGATGCCAGTACTGGCCTCGGAACACTTTTTTCAGTAACGAGTAATCTAACGCGTTACTATTTCCAAACCAGCAATCAGATTAAAGTTACTGATCAAAGTCACTGTGCGTTACTATTTTTTTACTGGATCACCGATTTGCGTTGAGAGCGATGGAGTTGTGTGTGTGTCTGTGTGCCTGTGTGTCTGTCTGTTTGTCTGTCTGCCTGCCTGTTTGTGTTAGAGTGCGTGTGTGTGTGAAGCGTAAGTCTCCAAAGACTTCAATTTATCAGAGGCGAGTGTCGACCTTGACTCTCCAGAGTCCGCGCCACCAGTTTTTATTAGCGGCGGAATTAGTCGTGCGGTGCTGCGTGCGTGTGTGTGTGTGTGTGTGTGTGTGTGTGTGTGTGTGTTGTGCTGGAGCGACGGCAGCAGAGAGAGGGCGTGGGAGCCTCTACGTTATCGCCAGAGAACTAAACCCACGGGGAGGTCCAAGCAGCTCGAGCGCTAGAACGCGCTGTTTACGTCACGCACGTGGAGATGCGTCCGGTGATCGCCCTGTAAAGCGCGCAGTGATATTTTGTCTACGCATTAAAAGTTGGCGGAAGCGGTTGAAAGCCGTGTGTCAGTGTGTGCACCCAGGGCCGTAGCACCAAATTCTGGGCCCTGTATACAAGAGGTATTGATGCCCCCCCCCCCCCCCCCCCCAAATTCCCCCTACCAGCCCCCTGCGCAGAATTGTTGAGTGGGGGTGGTGGATAAACAATTGTTGCCAAGGGGGGGGTGGAAGAACAATTGTTGGTCTTGTCTCAGCTAAATGTAACTAATAAAGTAACTTGTGTTCTAACTTAGTTACTTTTAAAATCAAGTAATCAGTAAAGTAATTAAGTTACTATTTTAAGGAGTAACTAGTAATCAGTAATCAGATTACTTTTTCAAGGTAACTGTGGCAACACTGGTGACGCACATGAGTGACACATCTTTACGAGAAAACAGAATTTGCATCGGGTTCATCATGTACGATAACACGAAGATGATGCCACTCCCTTCCTCCACATGCACAGCTTTGACCCGGCGTCTGTGTACTGCTTCCTCACCGTCTTCAACCCCTTTATCATGGGCGGGCTGATGATGTGGAAGGTATTGTTAACGCACAACACACACACACATACACATGCACGTGCACTCACATCTATTCATACACACAACCCCAAGCTCTGTTTCATTTTAAGCCACATTCATTTTGTTTACTAACGGGGTTTTCCAAGCCCTATGCGATATAGTTGAAGGGCCCCGCTCTATATTTGTCCATGAACCAGCTCTTGCCTGTCATACAAATGTCCTTGTGATTATGACACAATACTGATCTAACTGTTTCTTATCGCAGGTCATCATTCCCTTTGTGATCGTCATGTGCACGTTTGAGACCATTCAGGTCACCACCCAGCTGTCGTCCAGGAGGTAAACCTGTCTCTTCTGTAACCCCAGACTGCGGAGTGTTTGAGTGCATCCATTGGGTGTTTTGATGTCAACTTTTCATCAATGACTCAACACACTGTGTTGGTTTCTCTGTTCTCTAGCTTGTTCCTCATCGTGCTGGTGATCTCTGACTTGATGGCTCTGGTAAGCCATTCCCCCTTGGCCAATAGTGTGTATGCCTGCCTGTCTCTCTGTCTGTCTCTGTTCGTCTGTGTGTGTGTGTGAGTCTGTGTGTTTTGATGTAACCTTTTGCATATAGAATGGGTGCTCCCAAACCCCTCCCTCCATGCATTGCTATTCAATGTTTTATAATGCCCTATATCTAATGCTCTATAATCTATTTTGATTATGTAATCAATATTGAATGGACTCTCTCTAACAACTTAAAGGCATATGAGCTGTACATTTTGTGTCAACCTGGTGAGGAGTTCTAGTCAACCAAACGTTTTTCGCTAATACCAGGGAGTTTCCCTGAATGTAGAGATGAATTGGGGGCAGATCTTAAATGGCGCTGTTGATGGCTAATTGTTCCAACCACATCCTCTCCTTTTCTCTCTAACCCCTCTTCCTTCCTCATCCCAACATACACCCCTTCCCTCCAGCACTTTTTCTTCCTGGTCCAGGACTATGGCAGCTGGTTGGACATCGGAACAAGGTAAATGAATGCTCTGTCCTATGTGTGATTTGCATTGGTTCTTCATAAAACTGAACACACACACACACACACACACACACACACACACACACACACACACACACACACACACACACACACACACACACACACACACACACACACCAGTCTCACTAGCCTGTGTCCCTGTGGCTTCCTCTTCTGTTGGTAGCATCAGCCACTATGTGATCGTGATGTCGATGACAATCTTCCTGATGCTGCTCAGTGTGGCAACGCACATCCTTACGTCGTGCCGGCTGACCGTATGGCGGCGACGAAAGAGCCACTTCCCCTGAAATGTGTGTGTGTGCGACCAGAGTGTATTGTTTGTGTTGTGTCATGAGGGTCAGTTAACAATAGGAAAATGACTAGTAAGACTCTAGTAAGACTAGATGTCCCTGTGGTTTAAGTGACTATGTATAGATTTGTTTTAACGATAGTATTCTCTAGAGGCTGTGGTGAGAAAAACTGGTCTTGGAATGACTAGGCATAATTGTACATTTGGGTGTTACTTGTTTTGTGGTCGACTGCCTGAGCTGCTTTTCTATGATTTTAAGGTAAAATGTTTTTAGTTTGTTTCCCCAGCTGACATAATATATTTTTTAATAAAGCCTAAAGAAAAGTAACTCGGCCGTTATTTTGTGTCCACTGAGGCTTGTCTGAAGTATTTTAGACAACCATGTTGCATGTAAAGTAAAATGGTTCGCATTACCCTTGCCGGAGAGTTTAACGGCCTGCACACAAGTGGTTGAATTGTACAGGTGCACACCTCTGGCAGATTGCAGGGTAATCTCATGCCAAATGTTTTTAGGACCAATTAAGGGAGCTCTGGATGCCCTATGAAGACCTACTCACAACCACTAGCATCCACCGTCTCTTGGCAGTTTATGAATAAATGTGTCACAATTTTTAACAGTAAAAAAAACTTACAAATATATTTATTGTTCAGCCTTCATAATCAAACAAAATAAGATTAATTTGTCAACTAAAGGAATTTATCACTTTTTAAATATATATATATATATATATATATATATATATATATATATATATATATACATACATACATACATACATACATACATACATACATACATACATACATACATACATATAAATTTGTGTTGGGAAGGTGAGACCCCTTGTTTCAAAATACTTTCTTGAATGTCACATGGGTTTTCTTTCACCACAGCTTCCTCAAATGATTGAAACACTTCCAAAAAAACATCATACTGCTTTGAATTTTCCCTCAGTCTACGGTTGGCCTCCTTTCACTGAATCATTTCATTGTTTAGGCTGTGGTATTATATATTTATTTATTTGCCTTCCACTCTCCAACCAGCCTATATATCGGTATGCTAGTGTTGGCTTACCCAACATATAGCCTATAATCAGTGATAGCCTGCTTCAAAGGCTATTGGCATCTTAAAGGGGTCAAATTATGCAATTCTTTTGGTTAATTTAATGGGGGATGCTTCTATAATAGGTTCACAGGCTTTAATGTTAATCATACACTTTATTATCACACTCTACATTGCTGCACAGCTGCTTTCACTCTTTGACAGAAACGCTTGGTTTGAGCATCTGTCTCTTTAAGCCCCCCTCGCCCGAAATGTCAAGTCGGCTATTATTGGTCAGCTGGCCCACTCTGTTATGATTGGTCAAACACTAAGCGCCTGTGTCGGAAATCTTACGGCCCTGAGTTTGAGCAGCTGTAAAAATGACGGTAAGGACGGCTTCGGTTCAACCGTACCCTTTTGAGCCAGGGTGTGAACCGAACCATGAATACAGGCCAAACAATCGGTTCAACCCGAAACACAAGCAGGACATTTCACCATGGTAAGTAGTTCTGTGGTAGCTATCTTGTATCTCAGCTGTAACGTTCTAACTTTTATTTCTGTTCATCACAGCCCGGCTAACGCCAGACCTCATCTCAATCTACATTGGGATGAGGTCTGGGAACCACACATTCAGAGTGGCAAAGTCACACCCCTTCCGGTAGAGCCCATGGGACCTATGGGATCAAAAAATATGAATGGGTTTCAATGGAGAGAAAGTATTTATTTTCTGGCCCCAGTCTTTATATGCCCTGGATTACACATATGTTGTTTGTGGATTTAAAATTATAACTTTTCAAGCAAAGAAAACTAAAAAAATTCGCGAAGAAGTTTGATAATGTTAGGTTTTGTGTGAGGTCGCTTTGTGAACTACAGCTGCTGCTCGACGCGAATGATATACGTCACCACCCGCACTTGGAACTCATGTCGGTCTCTCTGCTCCACTTTACGGCTTTTTCCAAGGGGAGGATAAAAGCATCGAAATAGGTGAAAATCATTATAAATCGGGGCATGTTGAGAGTTTCAGTTATGCCGATGGGGAGATTGTCGGTCTTGTCCACGCCAGTCGCAGAGAGCGTGACGTCACATACGAGACGTGTAGTCTTTCTCGTTGTGTTTTCTCTACAGCCTTTAACTGAACAATTGCACATTAAACGGTCAAACTCTTGACATGAAAAATTATCGTTTAAATCCTCGGAGGATCCATCGATGCATCCTTGAAATATCTCGGAATTCTCAAAAATAAAGGACGCGAAAAGGGCGCGAATTTCCGAGTGTTCTCAATATTGGAACAGCGTCCTTCACATTGGGAAACAGCCATAGTAACAGAGATTTGTAGCTTAGCAGACCTTTTACAAGGATAAAAATGCTATGCTAAAGTTTAGTAGGAAGAAAGGTCACAACAGGAAGCAGAAAAGGAACAACAAAATAAAGACACCACTGCGGTTTCAAGTGAGGCACGCAGTAGACCACAGAATGATTGGTGAAGGCGCACGCGCGATGGCTCATACTGTGCAACGCGCTGTAGTGCCCTGGTTGATTTCTTTAGAACAGGATAAATGTTGGAGGATGTTGGTCTCACATCGCAAAGCTCAAAAAAAGGAACCGGTTACACATGTCGTCGGCTGAATATCACAACACCCTAAGACATCCACGCGGTAAGTGCCGTTTTACTGCTCCCTCAACTCAGTGTGTTCCCCAATAGCCAATTTGCATGCTGACAATTCATTAAAACAAAAAACGTAAATACTTTATTTGGCATAAAGAATTGTTGGTGACTGTTAGTTATGTTTTTATTTTTTTTGTGTATTTTTACAGGAAACAGGGTAGGAAGTTTTTTCTTTACGTTTTCTTCTCGGTTTGTTCTTTCTTTAAGTTTTCACGTTCCAGCTTTGCTCTTCATCTATTTTCTCTGCGTCCTTTCTTTGATTGTTTTCACTATTTATCTGTTCTTACCTCCCCACCTCCCCAACCCACCCAACCACAGTCATGACTGCCCCGCTGTTGCAGAGCAACTCCTCTGCCAGCAGCAACACCACCGGCCAACACCACGAAGAAGCGTACCACAAGGTGCTGCTCTCCATCTACACGGTGGTGCTGCTCAGCGGCATCCTGTGCCTGGTTCTGACGATGCGCGTCCTGCAGTTTGCCAGCCACTCGCTGACCGCCATCGCCGTGCTCAACCTCGTCTTCGCCCATTTCCTCTTCCTGGTCACCCTGCCCTTCCGCATCTACTACTACGCCGTGGGCCGTTGGACCCTAGGTTTCGGCCTGTGCAAGACCGTCAGCAGCATGATCCACATCCACCTCTACATGTCCTTCGTCTGCTACGTGGTCATCCTGGTCACGCGGCTCCTGCTCTTCCACAAGCGGGCCAACCAGGTGGAGTTCCACCGGCGGATGCACGCGCTCCTCGGCAGCCTGGCCATCTGGGTGCTGGTGTTGGTGGTCCTGCCCTGCGTCATCTACTTCAACTACGGCAACAAGGGCCATACTGGGAACGCCACCAGCGAGACGTGCTTCAAGTTCGGCGACCAGATCGAGGCCGGCGCCAAGGCCCTCAACTATGTGGGCGGCTCGGTGGTCATCGCCGTGTCCGTGGTGCTGACCGGCCTGCAGGCTCACGTGCTGCTGGTGCTCTACCGGGTATACGGGCGCGCCTGCCTCAACCAGCAGGTGTTTGCCGCGCAGCTGAAGAGCCTGTGTTTCGCCCTGGTTATGATGGTGTGTTTCGTGCCCTACCACATGTTCCGGATGTATTACATCTCCCACCTGCAAAGCCAGCACATCAACGAGGTATTCCTGAGCGTCACTACGCTCAACTGCCTGGACATGCTCACCTTCTTGGGGAAGGGCACGTGGTTGCGGTGCTGTAGGTGATGTGGGGGGGGGGGGGGGGGGGGGTGTGCGTGTGCATGAGAGTGAGTGTGGGTGAGAGAGAATCAGAGGAAAAGACAGTTTTGAGAAATAAAAGGATGTGGCCTGAATTAAGGAAGAAAGATATTGTTTTCTTTGAGAGAGAGAGTGAGAAAGAGAGATACTTGTGTCTCGTCTTTTTTCTCTTAACCAGTGTTTTACTCAACCGGTGTGCTGTAACATTGGTTGGAGTTGCTTTATTATTGATTAAACGTTACACGTGATGTAAGTCGCAAACTTGCTCCATTTCAAGACTTATTTGTGAAATAATTCAAAGGCATGTCCGATTTTGAGCAACCTCTACGTGACACTTGAAACATTGTACGCATTTCTAATAATCGAGTGTACTATCTATGGTAATAATGCTTGTTTTCTTTATTTCAAAATCATGCCATGCAACTTTGATGGGCCTAAGCCCCAGAAAGTTGGGGAACCACTTTGCTAAAACTGTTAACAAGCACTGATGATTGCTGGTCCGGTCTATGCTATGGGTGGATTACTCTGCACCACACCACTCAGCCTGGGTGTGTGTGGTGTTGTAAGTAATGATCCATTACTCAGTAATGATTTATCCCTTTCTGGACTCAGTGAGTTTATTCCCTTGAAATGTGTTTCATTGTTACATCAGACGGTAAGGAATGCTAAGTGAGCTTGAACATGAAAATAAAAACATAAAAGATAATCCTGTGTGTCTGCAACCACTTAAAAGCATGTGTTGTGTACATAGTTTGTGTGTTTTGCGACAGAAAAGTTCATTTGAAAAATGGAATGTTAGAAATTGTTACTATTTCACCCCTTATTTTGTGAAACATTACCTCAAGCTTCTTGAATGGTTTACCTTTTGCTCTCCGTTGGACGCTGCAGACACACAAACACACACACACACGCGCACACACACACACACAACACAGATTAACACAACACAGATGCATGAAATATGTAAGCGCACACCTGTGTTGATTTTTTTTCTTCCTTTGGGTTTGCGAGTGTTTCTTTTTTATGGCCCCGGGTTACTGTTTAACCTCCCCGCCCTTCCCAGCGTTTGTTTAGTAAATCGATCAGATGACAGGGCTACAGCCACCGCCACCGCGCTGTCCGTTGTGACTTACAAGCCCCCGAACCCTTTCGCTTCAGGCCGGGCTCCTAATCCCGCCACAGGCTATACCCCTTTGCCCAGTCACTACCCAAACTCATGTGTCTCTGACACCCAGGCTTTCTCCAGAACTACCAGAGAGACCATTGGGGATAAATGCACATCAGAAACAGCAGGAGGAGACCAACAGGTGAGCAAAAACACACTCTCTCACACACACACACACACACACACACACACACACACACACACACACCGACACCGTCACCACTGCTCCAAATTGGGCAGAATGTGACGCCAGTGTTAAGTTATGATGTAGTACTTACTTTCTGATGACAGAGGATTGTGTGTCTGGGTTTGTTTAGTACAGAGTGCTCCATGTTAACCTGCTAGCCAAGCTTGTTGGGTCAGCAACCTGGCAGACTCACATGGTTTTGTACTACGGTGGCCGGTGCTATAGAGCTGCGGCCACCATACACACTATGGAGTGTGTGTGTGTACATGGTCTCAGTGTCTAAACTAAATGGGCTTGCGTCCCTATTGGGAGACATGGAACACTGTTGTGTGTGTGCGTGTGTTTTTGTGTAAGTATGTGTGTATATGATCTTCATGTCTAAACTCAATGTGGTTGCGGTCCTATTGGGAGACAGGAAACACTTGTGGGGGAGGGGGGGTGTCTTCTTCTGGCTAGCTGTATAGACCGCACAACCAACCATGAATCAGTTGGCAGCCTACTAGTGTGGCGAAGACGCACACTGGTAGGCTTTGGAGTTCAGTGCGGAAGCGAAACAACTGAGCGGGACTGTAGTTTTAGTAGATCCGTTTTTAAGAAGATGTATTCAAGCCCATGGTGTTTTATGACACGCCACCTTTAAATAAACACGGCGCCTCTGACAAGAGTGCGAAAAGCAGTACAAATACTTTGAATTATAAAAGGGGCACATTCAAGTTTGGGCTTGGGTCCGCCCTGGGAAGGTTTTCAAATGGTCGTTGATACAACGTTGACTGTGAGGCATATCATTTTTGTTTTCACAAGGTGAGACTCTATCAGACCATTATAAATCATTGTTGGCCAACGCGTCACAGTATCTATTGCATTGTATAGTATCTAAGTGCCTGGATGTCGGATACTGTATAAGAGCATGGGGAGGCTGTCGTGCACCTTTGGAGGAAATACAATACATTGGCTTGAAAATGGATCAAGGCATGAGGCAACCATAGTGAAAAGTGAAAGCAAGTGTTGAACCACGCATGGGAAAAAACATGACCTTGTTCCGATCCAAGCATCAAAGTCAGCAGTACATGAAAGTTACACTGTGTGCTTAGGCTTGACTAATAAGGGTTGTTTTTGTGTGTTTGTGTGTGTTGTGGGGGGGGGGGGAGACAATATACTTGTGATACCCGAGCTAAGTTGACAATGGGTTTGTGGGGGGATGAGAGAGAGAGAGAGAGAGAGAGAGAGAGAGAGAGAGAGAGAGAGAGAGAGAGAGAGAGAGAGAGAGAGAGAGAGAGAGAGAGAGAGAGAGAGAGAGAGAGAGAGAGAGAGAGAGAGAGAGAGAGAGAGAGAGAAGTTGCTGGTGAAAACTGTGACTATTAAAGGCGTTAATCTAAATAGTGTAGACAATATCATGGTGGATGCACACGGAACTAGACGTTAAGCCTCTGGTTTTATGACCCACAGAGAGCTTTCGGTTGCCGGGCAGAGCTGTGGACCTAGCAAATAATGGGTGTTTAGACACTGTCACAGTACGCTGAAGGAAAACTAATATGGAAGGAGTCCATCTATTATCTACGGGAGACAGGCAGCTCTCTTTCTAATCTATACACAATAGACGGTTTCTCAATGCAACAATTCTCCAGGAGGAGAAACATGTATAGGTATAATGAGATTATGAAAGTGAAAACGTGTTTGACATTTTTATTTTTTTATCCATCCGTGTTTCAGTCTAGTTTGAGGTTGTCTTCCTGGTTAACAACATTACATCTGCAAAGACGGAACTCGTATATCTTTGATCCGTTTGCTCCTTTGCCTGGGTGCTGTAAACCTTGGTCTGGTTAGGTATTGTCCTGTAAAGCCTCAGGGATTGCTACAGTCGTGTTTGCTAACCCTCCTTAACGACACTCATGCTCCTATGTGTCAAGAAGACATTTGAACGGAGCTCCTCCTTCGCTGTGTAACTGATGAGCCGGAGTGCTTGACCTCTGTGATTGGTTAAAGTAATCTCTCTCTATTATCTCTCTCTGTGTAACTCTCCCTCCTCTCTCGCTCTGCCCCACATGAAATTGTAAAGTCTTCATAAAAGTGTATCCTTCCTGTGGTTCTATTTATTTTTCTTGTTGTCTCTGACTCTCTCTCTCTCTCTCTCTCTCTGTCTCTGTCTCTGTCTCTCTCTCTCTATCTCTCTCTCTCTGTCTCTGCTTAACTATCTCACAAAATCAAGCATGGATGCACACACACACACACACACACACACACACATAGACAGACAGACATATTCACTTCCCCTTTTTGCAATGTTTTCCTGCTTTTTTCTTTATAAGTTTGAAGGCTTCTTGTAACACACACACACACACACACACACACACACACACACACACACACACACACACAGGTCTCTCTTAGCCCATAACTGTAAGTAATGATCAAACTATCCCAGTCAAGTACTTGACCACTTCACTACGGCTGGCATGAATACAAACTGTTGCCTTTATGCCATGCAAATATTTTCTTATGTTCATCACTTGTCAATCCAAGCCCAATTGTGTAAGTGAATCTGATTGATCAAATCCATCTTAAATTACATTTTGGGAACACAACTCTTTGAACTCTTTTAAGGAGGGTTTGAGTGCATTCATTTATGATATTACTTTATTTTTGCTGGCAGAGGACATGCCTGATACCTGGTTATAGTTACAGAAGTTATGGAGGTTTCAGAAGTCCTAGTTTATGAGGTTAAGTGATATCCCCCACTTTTAGAGAAAAATATTAGCACAAAGAATGATATGTACGTTTTTTTTAACAAATATGGAAATCACAGCAGCAAGATTCTGTTTGTTGGACTTTATAGGGCCCGCTGTAAAACGTAACAAGCGACATAAGGCCTTGTGCAACTGAATAGATTACCAAATACAATTGATTATCACAGGGCTTTGAATTGAATGATCCAAAATCGATGACATTTCAACAACAATTAAATTCATCTAAACTGGATGAACTGATCAAAAATGCAAATTCCAATCACCAGTCGCCCAAAAAGAATACTTAACTCTGAAAGGGCGTTAACAGTACGTTCTCAGGATGAGTGACGAATCAATCGAGCCGTTTATAGGGCTTGATGTGCTGTGATGTAATGTGTTTGCAGAAGATGTATCAGCAGTTTCCAAATCCTTCCACTACAATGGTGGGGAGGGGTTCTATTACCCAGTTATGATTAGATTAGGAGTTGCGACTCTCACACACACACACACACACACACACACACACACACACACACACACACACACACACACACACACACACACACACACACACACACACACACACACACACACACACACAGACACACACACACACACACACACACACACACACACATAAAAAAAACACACACACACGTGCACGCAGACAAACTTAAACAAAACACATACACACGTGCAAATACACAAACTTAAAAAAAAACACACACACACACACTTCGATTACATTCAGTGTGTGTTATGCTACATTATCTGATTTCCAGAGTGGCATAAAAAAAGGTATATCTTCAACTAAATCTGTCCATCCCGGTGAGAGGTGAGATGGCTCCCGTCTTGGCTCCACCCCCCCACACTCCATGGACCAATAAGGAGAGGTTGTCCACCCTGTATACATGGGATCCCTCTCTGTGCATTGTCATGTCCGTAAGGAGCACTTACTGAGAGAAGAGGATCACAGAGGGAGGACTGAGACAAGATCAACCAAGACGGGAAAAGGTCAGAGGTTAGGAGGTAGAAAAGAGGGAGAGCGGACCAAACAAACACCCTGAGTTTTGTCAGGAGAGAGAGAGTGTGTGTCAGGAGAGAGAGAGAGAGAGAGAGAGAGAGAGAGTGTGTAAAGGAATGAAGTACTCTGCCGGTACTCCGAGTAAATCTCTGTTAGAAATGGAAGTAGCCAACTACTGTGAAGGCCTGGATCCATCTTTCAACACGCTGGGCTTTGAGAGCACAGAGGTCCTGTATGGTGGAGGCGGTAAGTAGCAGAGCACACACACACACACAAAGTGCTCAAGTGAGGAAGATTATGTGAACGCTTGAATGATGGTTTATTACCAGTTTGATGACGTTTGTACGAATTTGAGATGTATAATGATTTACATGCAATGGAATGTTTAAGTCATTCCAATGTAGTAGTTTCAACATAATTGAAACATGAAGAGGTATAAGCATGTATAACTGCATTAAGAATACAAATATTTATGATGAAGTGCTGTAGTGCTAAAAGTATCATGATGTATTGGCAGTATAATGAAGCATAAGTCATATCGTGTGGGCATCTCGCAACATTGAAAGGATTACACTACCAATATATAATACTTCTACGCACAGGAGAGGCATTAATAACAGCAATTAGCCCTGACAGATAGCGCACACGCATAGATGATAACACACTCAAGATGATAACCCGCTCCTGATAACAGCATTAAAAAATAACAATCATTAACAAAAAAAAAGAATATGTTATATTTCTCACAAGGTCTGCAAAGAATCCTCTACAGATAATGACCAATATAATATAATGTGTTTTTGTGTGCTTTTTTGGCATACTGCTATCATTTTCTTTTCATGAAACAGTGATCGTGGCCTTTATGGCCAAACATGGCTCTGGACTGTAGCGTTGATTTGTCAAGCGACAGTTTCCATGGCGATTAGCAATAGATCAACCCTCAACTAGTCAGGTGTGTGTCTTTTGGGCAGGGAGGAGATCCCTGCAGCTTTGGAGCAGTAAAGGGGTAACTACTGTAGCAACGCAACACAGTGCTTTTAACAATGTGATAGACAACTAGTCAAACCTTGTGTAAATTGTGTGTGTGTGTGTGTGCTAGCCAGTGCAATATTTCCTTGCACTGTCTGTGGAGGATGAGGGGAGGGAGGGGCATTTACGGCAGCTAAGAAATGATACCAGGACAGAATTGTTCCAAAGATATCCCACTCACACACATGCACAAGCACCCAGGCCTCAGGTGAATAACAGATGAAGTAATGACTTTATATCAATTCTAATAATATATTAAACATTTTTCCGTTTTCCGTTTTTTTTTTTTTGTGGTTTATTTAATAGAAACAGATACAGATACACAGATACAGATGCATTGTACAGATACAGAGTACATAAGAACAACTGAGAACAACTATCTGACGAAAGTATCATAGTGTTCAACATACATTTAGCAGCAATGTAGCTGCAGAAAACCAGACATGAGAACAAGTTTGTTCCTGAATTAAACAGGATCTGGTAACTCTCTAAAAGGGGTGAAGTTTGTGGCAATTTCAAGCGACCAGTTTGCCATGTCTTTGTCCTTTCACAGAGAAAGATATTCGTTAGAATTAAACTTTACAGTTGCCACTTGAAGCTTCTATCATGGGCCTGCTGCAGCTCTGTAGTCTCTTGATGTATTTACAGAGAAGCTGAGGATCATGTCCATTTAAGATTTTAAAAACACATGCTTTTCATGTTGAAATTAAATAAAATATGTAATACAATACTATTTTTTGTCAAACATATGTGCACGGCCCGATTTAAGGTTCAGATTACCGCACTGTTGAAGTTGATCTTTCGCTTGTTTTGTTAGGCTGACCACGATAACACATATACAACCCTCAACTGATTTATTAGGATTGATAAAAGGGATTAAACTTTTGACATGGATTAACCCAGGCGACCGGGTCAAATAACAACCCAGTTTACCCTTAGTATTAAGGTATTTACACATCCTCAACCTACAGCCTACGTGACATTATTTACACATCCTCAACCTACAGCCTACATTACGATATTGGTGGTAATCCACCCTTGTAGTGGACGCACTTGGAGTTAGTGATACATTCATAGATGGCCAGTCAGGCCAAGTCGAGGGAGATTAAGGATCAAATGATTGGAATCAAAGATGGTATTTAATCAGGAGAACAATGAGACCACATGGGTGTACCTGCATTGTCGGAGCACAATCACATCACTGTAATATCTATCTTGCGCTCTTGCACTCTTCATCAAATCAACAGCCACAGTTGTTACAGAAGCACCTATAAGGTAAACATTTCACTTACATAGGGCTATGTTCTGTACATGTGCCTGACATGTGCAACAGAGTCTATAAGCATGATCTCCGAAACAAGTTTTTGCATTTTTCTTGCTGCTGTGATCTATGCATCGTTGTAATTGAGGGCCCACCCTTTTTTTTTCAGGTCCACTTAATACAGGCTGATTAAATGAACAAACAAAATAATAAATATATCTATCAACCCACCGACCGAAAGTGAATGGCTTTTGCCCCAACCATGTCCACAACCTTCACGTAGGCATAGTCACCTGGTAGGCAAGACACCTACCCCTCTGCCTGCTCCTGAATGGATCAGTAACTGAATTCCCTTGTTACGTCACTATCGTCCAACACCATCTGCTAAACGACACTACGCTTTAGTTAACGCTAAATTAAATGCAAAACAATGATTATTCTTCTTCATGTGTGTTGCAGAAAGCATGCCAGCTGAACCGTGCCTGGCCGGGCCTGACGGTCTGAACCCCAACTGTGCCATCTGTGGGGACAAGGCGACCGGGAAGCACTATGGGGCGTCCAGCTGTGACGGCTGCAAGGGCTTCTTCAGACGCTCCATACGCAAGAGCCACGTGTACACGTGCAGGTAAACAGACCCGAGGACGCGCACGAGCACGCACAAATGCACAAATACAAGCAAAAACGAACGCACACGGCACACACACACGCACACACACGCTGAATGCAAATCTCAACACACACCGAAACAAGTGACTTCCCACACTTCCCAACACATCCTAGTTCCAAGGAGAGAGTCTCCCATTTACATTGAGCAGACTCTTTATCAGAATAACAAAGGCGGAGAACACCTATACGAATGTTCCCTGTATATGGTTGCGGAAGATCTTACATAGGATGACAGATGACAACTTAAATGACGAGAATGCATGACTGCTGGCAACACTTCCTTCAACCTGTGCCCCACAGAATGACTGCCTAGGGTTCCCTAGGCTTCATGCCATGTTGTGTTATGTTGTGCTATGTTATGTCATGCAATGATGTGTTGTGTTATGTTTTATCATGCTATGTTTTGTAATGCTATGCTAAGCTAAATGTGTGTTTGTGTGTGTGTGTGTGTGTGTGTGTGTGTGTGTGTGTGTGTGTGTTATGTGTATTCCCAGGTTCAGCAGACAGTGTATTGTGGACAAGGACAAAAGAAACCAGTGTCGCTACTGTAGACTCAACAAGTGCTTCAATGCCGGCATGAAGAAAGAAGGTACAAGATAAAGTACCATTTAATTTAGCTAAATGAACCCTTCCACACACTACTTCCTGTTATTGGAAACAAAGACGATTCCTTCTTGCAAAATCTGCAAGCCAGCAAAGTGAACCATCCACTATCAGCATGATGGAAAGCTAGGTTTAAGATGGCTGAAAGGGGGGGAAGCTATAAAATAGCTAATAATTACTGTGTGCTTTCCAGCATGTGTGTATAAAAATGGGTGGGTTTGTGTGTGTGTGTGTGTGTGTGTGTGTGTGTGTGTGTGTGTGTCTTTGTGTGTTTATGATAGGTATAACCTTGCAGTGGAGTTTTTATGACACCCAATCATGTGCTATCCTGATATGTTGTTCTCGCTTGCGATTGGTTAACATTTGACTTCCCTGGCTGTTCTCAGGCAGTTTATCAGAGACGCAGGAATACCTGCGAGTTAGCGGAACCAGAGTTCATCTTGAGCTCTTGGTTTCTGTCCACCATGGGATTGTTGGGTAAAACTTACACAGAACATTATATGTTGTCTATTATATCTTGTAGTCTATATTGTATATTGTATGTCAAGACAGTGGTTAAAGCTTGCTTGAACTGCTCCCACTAATTGAATAAATAAGAATGTAATAATATAAGAAGTATGAATTATCAACACGCAATTTAAATCTTTAACTTGCCTTGCAAATCTTATTTAGTTTGATTTAGTTTTTCTGCTGTCGCTTTCAACACCTCTATTTCAAGGGGAAGCGTCTCTCTCTCTCCCTCTCTCTGTCACCCTTTCTCCCTCTCCCGCTCTCTCTCTCTCTCTCTCTCTCAACCTCTCTTTGACACCCTCTCGCCCTCTCCCTCTCTCCCTCTCTCTGTCCCCTCTCTCCCTCTCTGTCACGCGTATGGAGCGTCTGAAGAAGCCCTTGCAGCCGTCACATCTGGAAGCCCCGTAGGGCTTCCCGGTCGCCTTGTCCCCACAGATGACCCCCCTTTCCCTCTCGCTGTCTCCCTCTATGTGTCTTACACATAAGTGAACACGGTTCTATTGTGTCTCATTGCAGCTGTCCAGAATGAGAGGGACCGAATCAGCTCCCGCAAAAGCCTACCAGACACCCATGACCTGCCCCCCATCACGGTCCTGGCCCAGGCAGAGTCCCTGTCCCAACAGGTAAGGAGAACCCCAACCCCTCACACCCCCCTTGAGAGGCAATATGCGTCTGTACGTGTGTGTCTACAATTTAACGCTACACATACGAACAAACTCACACATTTGTGAGTATGTTATCTGCAGCAGCAATTAATAAAGTAGTTATTCTTTATGTCTGTCTGCGAGGCAATTACAATTACGGCATTTAGCAGACGCTTTTATCCAAAGCGACTTACATCGGTTAATACACAGATTGACACGCCGACAGCAGAGTCAACCATGCAAGGGTTAAGTGTCTTGCTCAGGGACACATCAACACTCAGCTAGGGATCGAACTAGCAACCTTTCGGTTACAAGACAACTGCTCCACCTCCTGAGCTATGCTGAGCTATGTTTGTGTGTGCGTGTGTGTGTGTGTGTGTGTGTGTGTGTGTGTGTGTGTGTGTGTGTGTGTGTGTGTGTGTGTGTGTGTGTGTGCGTGTGTATATGGCTGATAACTCACCTATAGCATATGCGTGTCTATCAGCGACACACACACACACACACACACACACACACACACACACACACACACACACACACACACACACACACACACACACACACACACACACAACAGGTGTGTGTGTGTGTGTGTGTGTTTGTGGGTGTACGTGCATACGGCTGACAACTCACCGATAGCATTTGCGTGTCTATCAGGTTTTAGTTGAGCTGGACAGAAGAAACCTGTGTTTCTTCCTCTCTCCCTCTCTCCCTCTGTCTCTCCAGATCACCACTACTGTTGGCCTATCAGAGGCCGCGGAGCAGAGGCCGGCAACCGTGGGAGATGTGTGTGACTCCATGAAGCAGCAGCTGCTGGTGCTTGTGGAATGGGCAAAGTACATCCCGGCCTTCGGAGAGCTCCCCCTTGACGACCAGGTGAGCAAGAAAGTAGCCGATCAACGATCAGTCGAGCTAACGGTATTTTCAGAGCATGTTTTGTTTTCTTTGCGCGAAACGGAGATACAAAGTAGGGCTGGGTGAGGATTCGATGTTATGGTTTATTGTCTTTGAGTGGTTAGACCGTCACAAAATGAATATATATCGACTTATCGTGATGCACAGTCAGATAAAGACTTATGAAGAGGAGATATGCCCTTCAAATTGGTAAAATATGAGGTTTGAAACGCCAAAGGAAAACTGCAAATTAAACAAATTAACATTTCCATACACTTCTATGTAATGACTCTCAGTTAGACTAGAATGGTATTTGAATTCATGAGCTTATTGTGATATTCATAGATATTGTGTAAAGTTCCCCATGATTATCGTGATAATATTTTTTTCCAGTTTGCCTTGATAATCAATTTAACTTCATAATATGTTTAACAAAGGAAACAACAGAGCGACAAGTAAAAGAAATAAAAACAGTTTAAAATAGAAATAAACTACAATCTCAATCCCAGAGGGTCATTCCAGAGGTAGATTCAATTGAAAAGATTAGCCAACTTGATTAAAAATAAGGCTAAACCTAGAAGATATGTGGCCACCCCTGTTTCTGGAGGCTGATAGGGATGAGTTCTGTTATCAATGCGGTACACAAGAAAGTCCCAATTATCACGCTGATAATTGACTCGGGAAAGACGACACATTGTCGCCTGTTTACGAGATGGAGAGGAAGATAAGGACGGCCTTTCTTTATAGCAGGTCAAGTGAAAGAGCAAGATAAGTGGCACTTTTTTGGCTGATTTTATTGTTTGCTGCTACTTTTTTTGCACTGGGAAACATTACTACCGGAGTCAACGGAGAAAATGATAAGACTGCGGATGAGGATGCGTTCCCTTGTTTGTGTCCTTTGTGTGAAGCACAATTGAAAGGGCTTTCATTGTGTTTGTCTCCAGGTGAG
>NC_136950.1:14498114-14508114 GCF_949987615.1 Pollachius pollachius | reverse complement strand
ACCTGTGGCCCAAATGTATCATGTTGTTTCCTATCTTCTTCAACCAACTTTGCTGCGTCTCTGCACTGTTTCCTTCGAAAATAGGAAATAAACGCTGATGTCCATAATGCCGGATGATGCTTGGTCAAATATAAATGAACTCAACTATTACTTGAACAAACACACAATGACATGATAAGAGATAAGCAGAGAGAGACGAATGAGCCAGCAGTGCAAACAGCAGGATAAGAATCACACAGCCTTGATCTGTGTGGGTTTGGTTTGTGATGTGAATGTGAATGTGGACACTTTGTTTAGACTTTGGTTTGCTTGTAATCATTTCAGTGGAACCACAATCACAGTTTTTATCATGCCCCCTAAATATTCTGGTCTGTTTTTCTTATGGAGTACAGGCAACCAAGCAAAGTGTATATACCTAGGTTCGGTGTGTGTGTGTGTGTGTGTGTGTGTGTGTGTGTGTGTGTGTGTGTGTGTGTGTGTGTGTGTGTGTGTGTGTGTGTGTGTGTGTGTGTGTGTGTGTGTGTGTGTGTGTGTGTGTGTGTGTGTGTTTCTTCATACATTACGTGCTCAGGAGGGAGATTGCGTTGTGCACGTGTTCAAAACCCTGTGTGTTTTTGACGATGGAGATGTGTTGTCAATCACCAGGCTGGGGCCGTCCTATCAACTCTAATGGATCCGCTGCCCGGCTTACGTTAACACAACACCGCTCACACCGGGGGTGTATAGGGGATCCAATCATATGCATCCGTGACTGTGTGTGTGTGTACGTGTGTTGCAATCGTATGTACTGTATATATATTTGGAGGCGAGTTTGATAGGGGGCTTTAATAAAGACCTATAGTGAGCCCCCCTCCCTCTATCACTCCCTCTCTCTCTTGATGATAAACCTATGAGTTAGCATGCCAGTCACATATCTCATCGGAGACTCTCCCCCCCTCCCTATCCCGTCACCCACCCATCCCAGCCCCACCCAGCCCCGGCCCACACTGACAGCACGCTATCAACCAGCGGGACGACTCCCAGCATCCCCTAAGGATAAGGAGAGAGAGAGAGAGAGAGAGAGAGAGAGAGAGAGAGAGAGAGAGAGAGAGAGAGAGAGAGAGAGAGAGAGAGACAGAGACAGAGAGAGAGAGAGAGACAGAGACAGAGAGAGAGAGAGAGAGAGAGAGAGAGAGACAGAGAGAGACAGAGAGAGAAAGAGAGAGAGAGACAGAGACAGAGAAAGAGAGACAGAAAGACAGAGAGAGAGAGACAGAGAGACAGAGAGAGAGAAAGAGAGAGAGAGAGAGAGAGAGAGAGAGAGAGAGATTTGTTGCTGTTTTTATTGATTGGTAAAGCATTGAGAGATGACAGTTTAGGAGTAATGATAAGTTTGACAAATGTCTCTAAAATGTGTTTGTGTTGTTTGTTAAAAAATGAAGGATTCTTTTAATTATTTTTACATAAATGTTTTCTTTTTTTATACACAGTGAATTGTGTGTAGAAAAAAACACCAGCAAAAGGACTTGTAAAGTTGAATAAATTGGCCTTGATAACAAAGTCGACATACAAACACTATATATACTGAAAACTTCACACCAACACAGTGTTGGTGATCCAAGACCCAGAGCTGACGAGTGAGAAACCTTTGAGTGTGATTTGAGCGACCTGTGAGAACTGTCACACCTTTCCGCAGTTGCAACAATGTTTTATTTTTTTTGATTTATGCGAAAATCACTTTGGGCTGATCAGAATACTTAAAAGGCTTCACACCTTCTGCACTTTGGAGAAGCACGGTAACGTCATCAACACTTACAAAACGATTGCACTACTAAATGTTGTTACATAATGTCCAGAAAAGTTGTTTAAAACGGGAATGATTATATTTTTTATTCTTATTCTTTTATTCTTCTTATAAGCCCATTATTCTTTATTCTTATTTTATTCTTATTCTTATTAATTTGTCGTGAGTTGTACCCAATATGTATGCATTGCTAGGTAGATTTATATAGAAAATTCAAATCAAATTGTTTTGTACAAACTCCACCGTATTCTTGTAGAACATGTCCCTAGGTACCTCTGCGCTGATTATCAAGTGTTTTTACTGTAAACATTTTTAATAATTATACATTAGTAATCCCCAATATGCATGTGTTACTATATAGACAGATATAAAAAAATCGTATACAATTTCATATCCCCCTGTGCCTTCACAGTGTGTGTGTGAGAATGAATGTGTGAATGCGTTTGTAGTTCAAGATCCCATATAGTACATCCATCCCTTCCTGAACCAGCCCAAACACGCTGTGGATGGCGCTGGGCTGAAGTCCTGCTGAGGGGCATCCCCTTGGAAAATCAAACATACTGATGGGAGAATTTTTGGGAGAATAACTATGTCACATTCAAGATTCAAGATTCAAGAATTCTTTATTGTCATTGTGTGTTTTGCGCAAAGCAGAATTTCTGCCGATGGCTCTGGCTTAGATTACACAGTAAAAACAATGAGATATAAAAAATATACATAATAAAATACTGTGTGCAAATATTATGCACATGCATAAATATTCACGATCACTCATTCACACACGCACACCATCTGTCCACGTCCGCTCGCTCACTCACTCTCTCACCTCTCACCTACACACACACACACACACAAACACACACACGAATACAGTTCAAAGTGCAAAAGCATCATGTTTGCAGTGGGAGACATATTACTGTATATAAGGTGAATAGCACAGACCACATCCTTTGTGGTTGTGGGTAATCAGTGTGGTTGGGGGAAGAAATGAGTGGGGGGTAATCTCTTTCACAGCTCTGGGGAAGAAGCTGTTCTGTAGTCTTAGATGGCAGAGGTACAAACAGTCCGTAGCCCGGGTGGGTGGGGTCAGATGTGATACACCTGCACTGTAAACCCTAATAAGTTCACAGAACTCAACAAAATATTTTGTAACAGATTACACAAAAATATTTTAGTGTTTTTTTTTAAAAGTTTTAAATTATCTCAATGTTATCTTATAAATACTTATATTCCTCAACTTATAATTAGGGAGTGATTCACTCAAAATGTTCAATATTTTTCAACTCATATAACGTGGGAAATACACTAAAAATTTGCAATATTTTTCAACTCATATAATGTGGGAAATACACTCAAAAATTTCAATATTCTTCAACTCATAATCTTGGGGACATGCACTCAAAATTAATTCTAAACTGAAATACTGATGTCGGCCCACTACACATATAATCAGCTAATAATGTTAGAAAACATGAAAGTGACACCACAGTGACAATTGAACAACTTTTTTTACTCAACACAATGTGCTTTTTAAAAGGCACGAATCAAAGGAGCTCAGTCAAAACAAACTGCTTGTCATGAATTTTAGAAAAGGAAAAGGAAATGACTCCAGCAAAACAAAATGTGTTTTAAAGTACACTAAATGTTAATAGTTCCATATTCTGATAGTAGTCATTGCTACAAAGGGTAGATTCAGTATTTTGGGCCTCCCATCTTACATTATTCAGTAAACATTATGATAAAAACTCACAAAGAATTCATGATAAAATTCCACAAGATTCTAAGTATAATCCATCCTCAACAGCAATGACAGCAATTAGAATGTGGAGGCATTTAACACGGTCTAAAAACGTTTTGGCACTTACTGTACCTTGAAGGCTGCAACTCACTTTTTAAAAATAAAACATTCAAATAAAGTACTGGTTTCTACTGGGCCATACTTCAACTAGCAACATCAGGTAGTGCATCGAGGTAGGCATTAGGCAACAGAACATTACACATGTATAGTGCATGAATTGAACAGTCGTTTCCCACAAATTATTCAGTGCATACACTTGGGCTGGGTAATACGTCAATATTGTGATATTTATCTATTAACAATCAATGTATTAAATCTGAGGTAGAAGAGGCAAACTGTGCCACATTCAGTATCGCTATTTAAGCTTTGTACTGAGTAGAGATCTGAGGTAGAAAAGGCAAATGGTTACACTTGTAACGAGGGGAAAAAAAAACCTTCCTCAATACTTGGTTCAACAAATAGTCCATTGATTCCCGTGATCATTGTCGGGGTTGTTTCGGCTCCGCCTCCCTGTGTTGATGGCTACTTCTGCAACCCCAGCTTTGGCCAGATTGTTACGGTAAGACGCAACCTTGTACCCTATGTGACGTTTCCATCCCAACTCCCCGCCTTCACCAGCCGTCATTCTGAGACATGGATGAGCTGTAATCAAAGCTTGAGCAGCCATTGCCAATTCCTTTTCATGTGGGTATGGTTTAAAACTGTAGATCGTTTCTGCATTTTTTTAAGGATTTCACTCTTCTGTGACCTCTTTAACTTCAGCAATTTTCCTGAAAGTTCATAAACACGATTACCTTCTTCTAGTATATGCTCCATTTCATAACCAAAACCAGGAACAAAAAAGTGATCAGGCCAACTCTTCTGGCGCTGTAACGCAGGTACATGTGGGAGTATGTCTGTGTCAGAAGATGCAGTAGATGAGGTGTCACATTCAGGTCTCACGACTCTCAATGTGCCCTTCTCTGGTAACTCCTGGATGTCTACAAGAAGACAACGATCACCGTCAAAGTCTGTATCCTCATAGTGCAGGCTAAAGTTCTCATCCAGTCTCGGCTTGAACCTCTCTTGCATTATTTCTTTCAGCTCCTCCACTGACTTTGGACGCTCAAGTAGAGTAAGTTTCAGGGCGGCGTCTCGTGCAACATACACACGCAGCACATGCTTCTGGGCAGCAGCCATCTTTTGGTTCCTAAAAGACAAAAACACGTTCATTTTCATGGAGAGTGAAGGTGACACACACAACGTATACATGTCCACAGACCCACTGGTCCACACAAACACTGGGACACCACCTGAACGATGGGATGTATGGAAGGCCAGCAGCTGGAGTGGGGCAGTTTATTCATGGACCCACTGGTCTGCACAGCTGGTATGGAAATGACTGAATTCTGTCGTTCAAATATTCAAGGGTGAAGTTTTTGCGAGGGATCATCTCTCCGATACACAGGGTGAGCTCTATGGGCACAATGCCCTCAAAAGGATTGTGGAGGGCATCAGGTGGAAAGCCAGTGACAGTATGGAAATGCTCTAGATGCTGGCTCAGGACACAATCTGCCTGAACACCATTCTGACGACTATCTCCATGCATTACAGCATGCACATCACTATTATGGCTGTCTTTTGTTCTAAGACTGAACTCGCCACTTGCAACTTCATGAGTCTGAAGTTTTGCTTTTGTCGCTGTGCAGAATCTGCAAAATTATTCTACTCTAATAGACTTTGAAAAGCCTGCCAAATCATGGGCTGCAAGATTGTCAGACACCACACACGTGACTGTTCCTTACCAATAGACTCAATGAATACCCCATCTTGTTCAAGTCTACGGAGGTCTCTCAACAAAGGACCAAGTGCTTTTTCATAGCCAAATGTCTGTATGTCAGCCACTCTACATAAAGCTGCAAGCTGAAACGCGTGCAGGGCTGATCGGTATTTAAATGGAAGATCAGCAAGCATCCAGTACACTGAACAGATTTTGTGTATTTTCCGTGATGTGCCAAGTGGATTGGCTATTTCCAAATCATCAATGTAGAAAATGAGCGTTATCTTTAACTCATCTGAAGACAAGAATGTGTTCTTTTTGAAGTAGAAACCATCTTGGTGGCTTATATAATGACTGTTTTGTGCCACTTTTGTTTCTTTAATTTTGTCCAGAACATCTGTATGATTTAATATTATTTGTATCATCTCAAGAATGGGAACATGCACTGCTTTGTGTCCTGGCTGTAGCAGATACTGTACAGACTTTACCACAGGGTAATTATTTTCGATGAAGGTTTTCCTTCTCTTGGTTGAGGATAACTGCTTCCCCTTAGCTGTGGCACTGACAATAACATTACTGTCCATAACAGTACTGACAACCTCAGTTAGAAGTGTTTCACTGACAGTGATGTCATGACTATGTAAGCCCTCTCTAATGCCATGTTTGAGTATCGGTTGGGACAAGGAAAGTATCAAATGTTCCACTATTCCCTGAAATGCCATGTCAGATACATGAAGAATAGATTGTATCTTTAAGAATAATGATGCCAAGTTCTGGTTCAACTGGGGTCTAAAAGTGTCTGTGGCACACTTACCGTTTACCTCATCGAGATCAAATGTGTCTGCAGACCCTGCACTGTGACTTTCAGCAGGTTCCCCAAGACTTTCTGCTGCAACTACAACTGGGGCACTATCATTGTCTGCCAATACAACACATTCACCAAAGTCTAAGTCTGTGTGCATTATATGCTGAGTAGCTATTTGTTCTGTAATTACAGCTCTTGAATGGGCATGCTACCATCTCATGACTTCGTAAATGACTTCTCAAATGACCAAATAGAATTTCCTCAGAAAAGGGCTGCTTGAAGTTACACAAAGGACATGTAAAAAAAAAACACATGCTCCTTCAGTTGCATCTACTCTACATGAACCATTACGAGATCTTGACAGATGAGCTTCATCGCTTCGAATGATGGAAAAGTACAAATGCAACTGTCATAGAGACATGGCAGGGGGGACACTCTTGAATATTGGTTATGCAGTGCAGTATAGTGCCAAAATAATTGTCCCCGGGTATTTGAAGTTGCAGAACACAACTTGCACTTCCTCTCCGTTGGGCCAACTTCACCTGCAATTTAAATATTTTCAATTGAAGTCTAAACAATTTCAGCCCTGTTTTGCACAGTTAAAATGTGTGTAGAATTTTGATGAGGGGGAAAATGATTATCCCAACCAGTTGACAATGCATCAGTAATTTGATTAACTCTGTTCTGCTGCAAAAAATCTAAACATTGTAAATAATTAAGGGCAAAAATCTCTTCTTTTTTTTATTCGAATTGGTACTCAATTTACAAAACTCAACTATTGGCACCAGTCTGATGGTGGAATGCTGACTCTCTGTAGCACTCTTTGTAGTCTGATATCTGTACACAACATGCGCACAAAGATGATTCATTAATGTTCAACAACATTTTTAAGATAATAAATAATGATGAATGAAATTTAAAAAAAGTGAATATACAGAAAAAAAAGTTTCCAAATCTATCAAAAACATTCATTGTACACTAATTATAGTAAAAATGAAAAGATGAGAAAGTTAGTTATTAACAAGCAAAGCATCAAAGTTGTGTGCCTATAGATCTGCTATTTCTGTTGTTGATGTTTTTATTTTTAACAAAGTATTAATAACGGGTTCACGTGATCAAACTATTTTTTCTGTGGACCCCACAGTTGAGATAAAAACATTTAAAGAAATAGCAAAAGAATGACTGTGGAAACACATAAAATAAAACCAATTGTTAACAAAACTATTTCATAATACATCCTACCTGAACTGTTAAAATGATTTCGAGATCTCACAACCACACACTTGAGCCTACGAAGAAATACAAACACGCCTGGTTATTATCATGATAACACACTCACATACATTATGTTGTTTAGCATTGTTGATTTCATGCTAGCAAACACATACGCACAGCCCGACAATGTTAAATATTGACTGTGTAACGCAGACACTTCTTGAAATAAGTATACTCACAGTACGCATGTGCATTACCGGCGAACAGCGAAAATAACAACCGGCAGAAACCGGAAAGCAGGGATAACGTTACGATAATGTGCTTTCGGCCTCCACTTCAGTTGTCCAGTTATAGAGGGCGTGTTCACACCTAGCGTTTATTGTGATAGGGAAAAGTTGAGCCGACCGTTTTTTCATCAAAAAAAAAAGCTGGCAGCGTTTATTTTTATCCTAATTCTAGAACCCGACGTTATAAGCCTACTACGTATCCAGGCTACCCTTACATAGATGTTACAAAATGGCAAGAAACAGGCGATTGGCACTTGCATTGGCCCTAGCTGATGACGAGGAGAATCATGTACCTGCACGTTTGTGGGTGCATGATATCATTTTGGGAAGGCAGCAGCAAGGTGCCTACCATCATTTAGTCCAGGAGCTTCGTTTCGATGATGCGCTATTTACGGCGTATTGTAATTGGTCAGTTGTCAAGAAAACGCCTGATGTCAAGCGCTTTTTTCCTGAAAGTTTAACTTTTTTCAACTTTTTTTTACGCTTGTGCGGGAGAAAAAAACACAGAGAGAGGCCTCTAAAAAACCGCTGGGGTTGTTTTCCAAAAACGCTCTGCGACATAGGAATATAATGTAAAGTGAGCGCTGGCAGAAAAAAAAAAACGCTTGGCGTGAACATGCCCTGGCAATAATTCGTTTTTTTTCAAGTGTCGTACTGACTTTCCCGGGCAAACATGCATTATGGGAAATGTAGTTCATCCAGGAAACCCGCTGATAACGTTACTTCATCTTACAATTTGTCACATACAATTTGTCAATTTGTCACAACAACTTCTAAAGTTACAATTACTGTGAATTGTAAACTATTTACAACAAATATTCACTGTGCACATTGTACAAATGTATTCCCAGTTCCAAATTCAAGACTATTTATCGAAATTCAATAAAAAAAACCCGCTAGCGTTACTTACCAAATCAGGGCTGATGATAATAATAATAATAATAATAATAATAATAATAATAATAATAATAATTGATCAGTTTTTTGTAGCGCTTTTCTAAGTACTCAAAGACGCTTTACAAATAAGAAAGGAATACATACAGACAGTACAGACAATCAAACAAAAGGGAAAAATAAATAAATAAATAAACAACACCACAACAATAGGCAACACATTAAGAGAGCGGGAGAGAGTGGAAGATGGCGGAGGATGATTTGTCAAATGTTGTAGGTGGTCCTGAAGAGATAGGATTTAAGTGGACTTTTGAATGAATAAAGGTATCAGAGTTTCGGATGGCCAGAGGGAGGGAGTTCCAGAGGTTAGGGGCGGCGATGGCGAAGGCTCTGTCCCCCATGGTGCGATACTTGGTCTTGGTGATGGAGTTGAGAAGGTTGGCATCAGCGGAGCGTAGGCGGCGAGTGGGGGAGTGGCGATGGAGGAGATCTGTTATGTACGAGGGTGCAAAGTTGTGTAGCGCTTTGTAGGTGGTGAGGAGAATCTTGTAATTGATGCGTTGTTTTATTGGAAGCCAATGAAGTTGACGGAGGATGGGAGTAATGTGTTCTCTGAAGGGGGAGTTAGTAAGCAGTCGGGCAGCAGAGTTTTGAACATATTGCAATTTTTGAAGAATAGTGGAGGGGAGGCCATACAGAAGACTATTGCAATAGTCGAGTCTGCAAGTGATTAAGGCAAGTGATAGGATGGCGCTTAAGAAAACGAGGGCAATAAGACTAATGAAAAAAACTGAGGTGGTGGTGGTTTGAAGGTGGGGGATAAAATTGTGCATTGCAAACAAATAAAAACAAATTAAACTGTGTTCCACATCCAGACGGGCTGGCCAAAACATCCCCGCATCAAGGCAAATTCAAGATGGCTGACTCAGCTTTCATGAGGGAGAGATAAGACCCACCCACCAGAACGTCAAGACGTCGATAACGTCATGACACTACTTGTATGGTTCTTAAACGTTTGAGCATTCCACACAAAATAGCTATAAAATACTGAGCCCTATTCAATTAAAGTGGCATAAATCTTAACAGAGCTCAACACTTTATAGTTTGGTTAACTGCATAACGACATTTGACTGTTATGACTTTATTAGTTATGAGCTAGTACAACTGTTTGGGTTAACAGTGTGCCCTTCTTCTGGAGGCGGCTGGTGTATAGTGAGTCCAGGTTTTGGAGTGGGCTCCCCACTATTCTCTGAGCCGTTTTCACCACCCTGGCCAGATCCTTTCTGTCTTTTGCCGTGCATTTGCCGTGCCATACCCCACCGTCACGCTGAGACAGAGGATGCTCTCTATTGTGGACCTGTAAAAGCTCATGAGCAGGCGAGAGGAGAGTCCAGCCCTTTTGAGTTTCCTGAGGAAAAAAAGTCTTTGTTAGGCCTTCTTCACCGGATGTGAGGTGTTC
>NC_136950.1:14485614-14493114 GCF_949987615.1 Pollachius pollachius | reverse complement strand
AGGAGAGGAGAAGGGGTAAGACAAGGGAAGAGAGATAGAGGGGAAAAGGAGCAGAGAGGAGGGAAGAGCGAGGAGGAGGCGATGAGAAGAGAGGGGGGGGAGACGGGAGGAGGTTGAAGAAAAAAGAAAAGAAGCGGAGGTATATCACGACGGGAAGCACCGCAGCCCCCTCTGAATGATAAGTGTCTCACGCACTGCGGGTTATGGGAAGTTCACACAAACAAATGACTCCCATTTGCTGGAGGCGAGGGGCACAATCGGGAGAGAGACGGAGAACGGGCTGGAGAGAGAGAGAGAGAGAGAGAGAGAGAGAGAGAGGAGGAGGAGGGCATATTAAAGAGGGTGAGGCAAGGGAGTGCATCCAATAGCCACAATTTCAGATAACTCCATCTGCATGGAGGAAATGACTACCTCTTTACCTCCGCTTTTATTTTTTTTGAAAAGGTTTTGTAATTCTCCTCCGCCGGTAGGCGTCTTCGGACCATAGGGGGCATTAAAGATGCTTTACACAGATTCGCTTTAGTGTTCACACTTGGGTGTCAAAAAAATAAATAAAATTACAGTGTGTCTTCGGCTGCTCGGTCAGCAGCACATAAATGTATATAGAAAATTATAACCTGTGTGCAATGGGATCCTTTTGAACTAAAGGGGAGGGTGTATGTGTGTGTGTGGGGGGGGGTTATATCAAAGAGTAATTGAATGATATCAATACGACTCTTATTTAGATATTTAGGTATAATGGGAGTCAATGGGAGCGCAGCGAGTGGAGACCTGGGATATTAAATATGCTTTTAGAGGACTCAGTGGTCATTGTCGGGAGAAGAAGGGGAATCATTCTTCTACAAATACTTTTCAAACGTATTATTCATGCAGAGCTGCCTACGCATTTATTCATAGTGCGAAAGTGAGAGTTAATAATGAAAACATTTTAGCTACTGAATGGCCGTCTGAAATGTGTAGCTTACCCGAAAAATGTGTTGATAACCTTTACCGTTTGGTCAAATTGTACTTAATTCATTTCGGGAATAGAAAATTACATTTAATAGAAAATGAAAGAAAAAATAACCTTATATAATGATGAATACCTTAGTTGACCTGAACACCATCACCTTAGTTAACATGAACACCATTACCTTAGTTAACATGAGCACCATTACCTTAGTTAACATGAGCACCATTACCTTAGCTAGACTGAACACCATATCCTTAGTTGACCTGAACACCATTACCTTAGTTGACCATTAACTTAGTTAACATGAACACCATTACCTTAGTTAAAATGAACACCATTACCTTAGTTAACATGAACACCATTACCTTAGTTAACATGAGCACCATTACCTTAGCTAGACTGAACACCATATCCTTAGTTGACCTGAACACCATTACCTTAGTTGACCATTAACTTAGTTAACATGAACACCATTACCTTAGTCAACATCAACACCCTTAGTAAACATGAACACTATTAGAAAATGATTAGTAGACCATTATTTAACTGGTAATTAACTGTTAGTTAATTGTAAGTTAATGCTTATTACTGCATTAAATAATGTTTACAAATGGTTAATTATTTTATCAAGTGGAATACCCTATTTATTCAATCTTGTGCACAAAGAAATCACAAGCTGCTGATATTTAAATAAACGTTCTCATCTATGTTGACATCAAGAGTGAATCCTTCACCCTACATATGCATCTGTAACCAGGGTTCCTTTGAGCAAGATTTTGTCAAGTTGACGTGCCTTTAGATCAGAACAATGGATTAAAAGTGGTAGCAGTTCCGTGGTGTGACGTGTGTGTGTGTGTGTCTGGTGTGTGTGTGTGTGTGTGTATGTATGTGAGAGAGTGTGTGTGTAAAGTTTATAACGAGTGTAAACACCACTCTAAGATAAAAGTACGACTTTTTGAGAGACGTTCATGAAGGGTGACATTTTTGCCTTTTTTTCTCAATGTTTTCTGAGGTGGATCATCAGAGACAATGGAGACTAAGCCGCTTGCTATCTCCTGCTCACTGGACTGTTGCGCCACTGGCTCCATTTTGAATTTTATCATCAGAAACAAACCAAGTGTAAATAATTTGCCTTTCATCGCCGCCGCCAAAGTGTTTCATATCCAAAACAGCTTCGCTTCTAATTATTTTCACTCTGGAATGAGAATCAAGCTCTCTTTAAAAAGTACAAAGGCGTTCACTGTAAGCGTGTAATTAATTTTTTATTACTATTTGCGTGTTCGTCAGTTAATTATGACTTCGATTTCTTGCCCAAACACACACATGCACAAAGACACACAGATACAGACACAGACACAGACACACACACACACACACACACACACACACACACACATGCCCATTTACCCCAACAACACACAGATACACACAAACAATAACTATAGTGTGAGTGTGAATTCTACACATGTGGCTCCCCAACCAAATCAAGGGCTTTTATAACTCCTATCTAAAAGCTACACACGGCTAACTCCCTTCCCATGGTGTGTGTGTGTTAGTGTGTGTTAGTGTGTGTGTGTGTGTGTGTGTGTGTGTGTGTGTGTGTGTGTGTGTGTGTGTGTGTGTGTGTGTGTGTGTGTGTGTGTGTGTGTGTGTGTGTTTGTAACGCTCCAGCGAGCTAAACCACAGCAAAGAGCACAAGGCCAAATTCGCTAAAACATTGTACATTTATTTATTTACCAGTTTGGTGCCTTAAAAAGGTTTCAACAGCATCTGGTTGTGAGGTGAGTGTCGCCAGGTAGAGAAAATAAAGGCTCCACTACTTAATAAACAATAAATATTGTTAACCAATTAAAACGCAAGATGCCATGTCGCAGTCCCGGCCCAATTATCAATGTCGTTATCCCAGGAAGTGGCCCATCGCAGACCAATTAGAGGCATACGTTTTGTACTACACGAGCGTAAATGTCCAACTTTCTTGATGGACTCTTTCTTACAGCTCATTTGAATAACCAACTCATTCATCACCAGTCAAACTACTACCAGCGTCTTGTGTGATTGTGCCAGGGGACGGCATGTCAAAATAAAAGCCTTCCGCCCCGGGTCAAAAGAGAAAAACACTGAAATCCCAGCGCTGGTCCATCTGCCATCAATCAGAAATAAAAGTTGGCTAGCAAGGGAGCACGCGTCTGTTGCGTGTTGTGACATAAAAAGGCACCGGGGAGGTCCCTATCTTAGCTAATTCTGCGCTGTTTGAGATGAAGTGATTGTACGGTGCTTTGATAAGACCCTGGGGAGAGTACGGGCCTCGTAATTAGACCTGAGCAGCTCTGGAAGCTTGCTTAAACAGTGTGCGGGAGTAAGAACTTGCGACATGTTTTTTCTCAGCACTTCTCGCTTCCCTCTCTCTTTGTGACAGGCATTGTGTAATTAGCAGCATATGCGCATTAGCATACTGTAAAGGCGCCCGGTGACATGTTGCATCTTATTTGAATAAGTAGACATGCCTCAACGTGATATCCCTGAAGTGAATACATGAATATGAGTCGCTAATTATCCCAATCTTGCAAATGATCCGCTCAAATATTAATAAATGGAAAAATTGTGTTGTTTGCTCAGAGGGGTTTTGGTGTCCGTGTGCGTGTGCATGTGTTTGTGTGTGTCCGTGTATGTTCTACCAAGGTTGCTGTGTGTATTGTCATCTGCCTGCTTGTTCCTACTATAAGTTTATTCGAGTTCAACAATGGCGCAAGTTGTTGCTTTTTAACAGTTGGCCGTATGCTCTGGGTCGGCATAGAAAACAGACTCTTAGTTGCTCTAGTGTTGTTTTCGCTCACAAACAAACCACACACTTGACAACATGCCATCGTGCCATGTGTAGAAGATTAGCCTATGCTAGCTCAACATAGCTATGGCGCTACAATACAAGCTGCAACAACTTACTGCTGAAATACTCAAGTATTATTACTTATCCAAAATGTTATCTATATACATTTCATGGTGAAATTTAGTGCAATTTCAAATTAAAAACCTGTCTCAAACAGGCCGGGATTGACACACATGCACAAACAGACACACACATACACACGCACACAGACAGGCTCATCCAAAACATGTCCGGTCTGGACAGAACTTGTGTCGGTCTGATTGTACCAATGGATCAGCTACAAGCCACAGAGCACCCCCACTCCCCATCTCTCCTCCCCACAAACCCTCCAACTCCACTCCTGATTCGCTAAATAAAATAAAACAGCCAACCAAGACTCAGCGCGTGGCCGTCCCCTGTTACCGCCCAGACGGGAGAAGTGTGTGAAGTAGAAATGTGCAGGTAAATGCATCATTCCTCAAATCCCTTTTTTTTTTTTTTTTGTAGCCGAAGAAGGAATGAAAGGCGGATATGTTGGAGAAATAGCACAGTGGTGTTTTTTTTCTCCCCCTTCTGGTTATTGATGACATGTAATTGCATTGGTCCTTTCAAAGCTCCGCCGGCTAAGTGCAGCGGACAATGAGAGGCTTCTGGTCTCGAGAGAGCCACCGACCGCCTCGCAATCTGCTTTAATTGCGCGCTCGTTTTTGATGTAAAGCAATCAAGAGGTAATTTCAACCAAATGAATAGGTTTATTTGATCTTTCTTTAAAGTCTCTCTCTTTCTCTCTCTCTGGGTAGATCGTCATTTGACTATCTTACTCCCCACCTGCGGAGATAGGTCAGCGGTGAGAGATCTTGTGAGAGCTTAATGTGTTTTCCGTGTGTGTGTGTGGAAACGCACACGGTCCCCCGCCCACGCGCCACAGTGTTCAATGAACTCAGCTTTTGTTGGTGAGCCACGAAACATTCAAATCAATCACGTCTGCCACACTAACGGACAGTGCCGCCTTTAGACTCATTAAAATGAGCAAAACGCAGTGGTGGAAATACAACCCGCGTGCAAATTAAGCCGCGCATTCTAATTGTTTTCGCGGGGTTCGAGCCTCGACGACGACTTCAGACGGCATTAGTTGTTTGCTTGATGTATGCTCGCCCAGTGCCTGGGGCAATGTGTTTTTTTTCTTCTTCTACTTCTTCTTCTTCTTCTTCGTCGTCGTCTTCTTCTTATGGCCATTATTATTTAAATGAGATAGAAATGTGTTTTGAAAGTCCTAAATCATCGAGCATGAATGACTACCCTTGGCGTTTATAAATGACTTTCCACAGAGGCAAATCTGCCCCGGCCTGCATGGCTTACTCTCTCGTCAGCTCATTTGAGTAGAGGGGAGTGTGTGTGTGTGTGTGTGTGTGTGTGTGTGTGTATGTGTGTGTGTGTGTGTGTGTGTGTGCGTGTTTGTGTGTGTTGGGACAGGGTGCGTTTCAGTTCCGTCAACAACGATTGTGTCCGTCGTCCATTGAGATGACGAGCAGCATTAGAAAGTTTGAAGAGACTATTCTTCCGTTCAACGTTCAACTACTATTTAGATTGCGATTGCTGCGGTAATCACACATGGAGTGTGTGAAAGCATCTACTCCAGTGTGCGATCATCAAGCAAGCAAACACCTAGTGTGTGTGTGTGTGTGTGTGTGTGTGTGTGTGTGTGTGTGTGTGTGTGTGTGTGGGGGGGGGGGGGCGGGGGGAAATAGGCTTAGAAATCCAAAACATGTCTTTCTTTTTTTCTATCTCCGCATATCAATGTGGGTACACCATGGCTCCGGTTGGACCGTTGAAATGCAGCTATGGATGTGTGGGGCCTACTCTTCAACAGCACACAATGACTCTCGGTTATTACTTGATAGGCAAAAGATGTGCAAAGTGATACAAAAAATAATACAACACAAAGCGAATTGTGAATTTACATGTTAATATGTGTTTGGTTTCTATATTCGAAACCGCCACACAAGTCGTATTGTGTACACTATAAGTAATTTGTGTAAAGAGGATGCGTGTGGAAGAGAGAAAGGATGTGTGTCATTTAAACTTCACTTGGCAAACTTCCTGTTTTAAATTGTACCGCTGTAAATATATTTTAAATCCCAGAGGCAATTTTCATGCAGATTGTATGTAATAAAAGAAAACTCATACAAATGCTGTGTGCTGTAAATTGCATCTTCATTTACATCTTGAAACAACCATGTGTTCCTTCAATGGTGTGTAAACTCTCATCGCTCAAAGTGCTAACAACCGAAGAGTTCATCTGCAGTGTTCGGCTGAGTGGTGAGGAGAAAAATGTACTGAGGAACTTTTTTGAAAGCTCAAGACACATACATTACCTGTTCTCTACTCAGTCAGCTCTCAAATGCCCTCTTTAAAACGGCTCTGCAGAGAATCAGTGGAAAATCTCAAAAACCTGGGAACAGACCCATTCAACTCAAACATAAGTATGTGCAGGCACGCGCACACACACCCGCGCACACACCCACACCCACACACACACGACATAGTCACAGACACACACACGCCCCATCTTGATTAGGTTTTCATAAAGTCCAGGACTATGCTGTGTCTGTAATTGACTTTGACAGCGGAAGCCTCCGATGTCCTATGGCTATGTTAAACGAACAATTTACATCTTCATTTCAAATTCTACATGGATAAAAAGCTATTAATTACACCAGTCTGGGACCAGTCATTTCGGAAATGTGGTGTGTGTGTTTGTGTGTACGTGTGTGTGTGTGTGTTTTCATCTCTGTGCGTATTTTAAACAAATTTGTATATTAATTTTGTCCCGCGGCCAAATAAAAGATTGTCTTGGGATAAGTATATAAGGAAGACCTCATACGGATTGCACACACACTCACTCAGGCACACACACACACACACACACACACACACACACACACACACACACACACACACTCAGGCGCGCACACACCACACACACACACACACACACATACACTCAGGCACAAACACATACTCAGGCACACACACAAACACACATACACACACACACAAACATACACAAACTCTCTCTGAGTTAATATTCAACTCGATTTGGAGCTTGGCATGTATATGATATGATAATAGCAGTCCAGAAAACAAAAGACATAAAGAAATGTCATATACTGTTGCCAGTTGAATGATCAATTCAACTGGCTGTGCGCTCTGAGGTTCAAACAAAGTTCAACATTTATTGCGGAATGTATGCAGCGACCTGTTAAAAGCAATCAAAAGCCAATGATATAATATAGCGCAATAAACCTGTTTATGATCAGCTCACATCGCCCCAGTCCGGGGGTTGCTGGCCACCCGGGCCACCTATGCAAAGAATGTCGGGACTCAGGGTATTAGCAGAGCCTTTGGATAACAGCGTCCACCAAATGGCATTCCCTCCCACATTCATCATGCAGGATTAGAGTTGTTCAGTGCAACACAAGGGAGAAACTCAATAGAAGAAGCACATATTTTCATACAGAAGGACAGATGGACAGATAGACAGACGGAAAGACAAAATGTACAAACATAGAATCATACATTCATACACACAATGTGCATACCTACACACATACATACATTCATACACACACATACGGTGCATACCTACATACATTCATTCATACACACAAATACTGTGCATACC
>NC_136950.1:14478264-14480764 GCF_949987615.1 Pollachius pollachius | reverse complement strand
GAGAGAGAGAGAGGGAGAGAGAGTGACAGCAGGGTAGAGAGAGGTTGAGGCGGAAAGGAGAAAAGAGAGGGAGAGAGAGTGAGGGAGAGGGAGAGAGAAAGAGAGGGAGAGGGAGAGAGAGAGAACGGGAGACAGCATGGAAGATAAATGGCGTGAGCTAGAAGCAATGTTTACATGGTGGGGAATGAGGATACTAATGCAGTGATGATTGCAGAGTGTCTCCAGTGATTCCATTTAGCCTATTGAATTAGCTTGGCGCTCCAGCCAGTTAGCCAGCTAGCCATCTTCCCCGACCGCCCCGGAAAAGAAGACGTTCCAAAGCATCAAAATCCAATTAAATGCATTTGTTAAATAACATAACGATTGCCTAAGCATACTCTTTTTGACTCGGACTTCATTCATTTGGCTCTGTTAAAAAGGCCATCTGTATTTCTGTGTGTGTGTGTGTGTGTGTGTGTGTGTGTGTGTGTGTGTGTGTGTGTGTGTGTGTGTGTGTGTGTGGGCGGGGGGGGGGGGGGGGGGGGGGGGGAACGGCTTTGGGAAAGGTTATGCAGACTGATGGAATTTAATTGTGTGGCGGGAGGAAAGAGATGTCATTAGGACACTCAGATGTCCATGATGGCCCCTTTGTATCGGCGCTCTGTTAGCCAACCAGCGTTTTAATTTGTAACCTGACATGATAATGTGGCCGGTTCCCTCAGCTCACAGACGCAAATATTACTCACGTTGATTAAAAGGATTCCCAGCCCTCCACCACCACCTTCACCACCACCACCACCACCACCACCGCCGACGCCGCCAGCACCACCACCAGCAGCTCCGATGCCTGCTCCATCGTCGCCCCATACAACACGGGTCGGGCCGACGCAAAGTTTATCGGGTTAACCTTCAGCCGGACCGAAAGGCCTCGTTCAGAGAATGGGAAGCAGGGAAGGTTTGCTGTGAAGATTGTAATGGGAATCGCAGCGTTTTGTATGATTTCCCCATTACGGGCGACCAGCATGCGGGGATACGTAACAACTGTGGTAAACGGCGATGCACCGCGGCGGGTGGGTTATGATTATGGACTAGCGCGGTGGCATTTTCATCTCGCCGAAAAAAAAAAAGAGAAACGTGTCAAATTTATGTACAACGCGGTGACTCGACGGCACACTTGATGTTTTTGCTAGCGTGACAAAAGACCAACGTTGTGCGACGCCGGGTTTAGACTCTGGCTTTGTACTGCTTAAGCGTCCCTCTTTGAAGGCCCTTTTATACGGCAGAAATGGCTAGTGTGTGTGTGTATGACGGGATACGTTCGTACAAGTTAAGTTCAGTGGAGTTAATATTGGTGCACGTGCTGCCGCATCAGTCTGGTTTACTGGTCGTTCAAATTATTATTATTATTATGTTGTATTTCAGAATGACTGTGATCGGTGTCTCTTTAAGTGAGAGAGCGTTAGTTAGTGTCACTCTTTAGTGATACAGCAAAACAAAGCTGTTTTTTAAGAAAAACTTTTGTCTACCCAACCGAGGTACAACTTTCTCTCGATAGGAGGTGATTTGTTTCCCATCGGTTGTATGGAGAGTGTATTCTTGCGGATGTGGGGGGGGGGGGGATTAGATCATTAAATCTGACTCGAGACTTGAGGGTCAAAGGTTACGGATGCTGTTGGCCAATGGGCAGCAGCCGGTGACTATCATTATTCTTCACATAAAAACACAGGACACACGATGGGGATGCATAATAAACATCAGCCCATGTAGGACTAATGCACACGATTGTGGGCGCATAGACACACACACACACACACACACACACACACACACACACACACACACACACACACACACAAACACACACACACTCACCTCTTAATATAAAGATTGAGAATGATATTCAGCTCAGCTGGGTCCCTTAATTTCACTCTCCCATTCCCTCTCTCTTTCTCCACCCCTCTCTGCCTCTCTCTTTGTCTCTGACCAGGATTTCCTCTTCTCATTTCCATCCCTCACAAATCAATGCATAATGACCACATTACAGTTAAGCACATTACAGAACACTTGCCCGGCCTGATGCTTTTGTCCATCACTTTTTAAAGCGATGCTCGTAATGTGAAAAGACGAGGACACTTTCTGTTGTCGTGCGGTCACATCCCTAGTTTTGCCCTCCCTCCCCCCTCCCCGCACACACACACACACACACACACACACACACACACACACACACACACACACACACACACACACACCCTTTCACCCTCCCAACATACTCGACGTCCATTTTGGATCGCTCTAAAGGAGCATTTCAATTAACCGGCCCAGCACATGGATATTAAGCCACACAGGGGATTTCTTTATGGCCCCATTTGATAAGCCTGTTTTTCCCCTTCCCCGTGGTGAAAATAACATATACACCATTATGTGTATGGATATTAAAATGCAGGGCAATGTGAAATTCAGTCTGACGCACTTTGACAAACATTATTATTGCTTTTATTTTAACATCAAGCTCTTTATT
>NC_136950.1:14465764-14468264 GCF_949987615.1 Pollachius pollachius | reverse complement strand
TCAGAATTACATTATTGTAATGATATGGAATTAGGATAAATATCGAAAATATAATATCATTCCATCATGTCAACACAAGCCAATAGTCTCATTAATCTCAACGATAACGATCAATATTTATACTAACATTTTACCGACCGATTTTGTTTTTGACATGATTTCGGTGGCATAAAAGTGTTGCATTACATACATTATATTAAATACATAAATGTGTATAGCTGTTTATTTTCACATCCACACAATTTATGGTTAAAGCAAGGGAGGTAAGCAGATCTCGACATTAAATGAGGTGCTGGGTGAACCCATTTTAACGAGGTTAAAATGTTATTTAACCTCCTAGACCCGTCACACGCTGAGACCCGGAGATGGATAGTAAATACTTACACTGGCATGTTGGAAGGAAGGCAGCAATTGACATGGAAATCCCCGGATATTACAGTTGCTATAGTGTATACCAATAAAATAGTAAAGTCTATGACCCTAAATTGCAAACATATATTATACATAAATATCGGTTCAATGTTAACAAAACAGCAGATATAAAGATTAATCTTTAAAACCTTTTAGCAGTGATCTCAAAACACGGAGAGCACTGTTCATCCACTGTTTGCCGTCCTGAATATTCAGGTGACAATAAGAAATATTTGCGGACTTTTTGGTTCTGAAGGTGCCACTGAATATTACCAGAGAGAATGTTGTTAGACATTCACAGTCTCTCTCTGCCACTCTCTTCCGTTTTCTCTCGTTGGAGGGCTAACATCCTAGCACCCTATTATGTGGAAGCCATTTTGAACATATCTTTATTGGTTAAGAAACTGAGACAAGAATAATCAGACACACAGCCTGGTGTCTGGCAGTAATACTCCTCTGGTCTAAAAAATAAATAAATGGCTGTTGTTTTTGTCTTTGTTTGTGCTGCTCCTATTGAAGAGCGTTGTGTACAATTATCCCATTTCCACTGTCAGATATGTATACGCTATCGGGAGAAAAAGGAGGAAAAATATGACCAGGAGATCGTTATCAGAGCTGAAAAATGCTCTTTATAATACAACCGCACTGTGACTAACAGAAAGAATCACTTTTACACACACACACAAACACAAACACACAGATGCACTAAACACACACACACACACACACACACACACACACACACACACACACACACACACACACACACACAGATGTACCGCAGACACGCACACACACACACAGATGCAACAATCACACACACACACACAGATGCACCGCATACACGCACACACACCCAGATGTACCACACACACACACACACACACACACACCGAATCGCACACCTAAACACACAGACACACAAATACACACACACATGCGCACACACATGCGCACACACACACACACACACGCGATGGGAAGGTGTTCCCACAGATAGTGAAGCCGATGTTCTTAATCCGAAGCAGGGGCCCATCTGGATCCCATTAAAAAAGACTCTGGGTTTTCGGCCCCAAGAATGTCTACATTTCATAAATATTATCTGGCCCTGGCAGGGCCGGACAGACAAAAGCCAGAGCGCGGGGCTTCTCTCAGGGCCACAGCGCAGCATAATTAGCAATCACAACATCATCCTTACTCGCCGTACTGGCTGCCTTCTCTGCCTTCTCTTCTCAGCCACTCTGTTGCCTTGAGGTTAGAGAAAGGAAAGAAAAAGACTGGGGAAAAAAGGAAGAGAAAAGGGAGAATGGAAGACAAAACGCATAATTAGATTGAAGTAATAGCGTAACCCCAAAAAAATGTAGGTCAGGAGATCCTCGGTAAACAGCGGAAGAAAAAAACGAACATGAAAATGAAGTTTAATGAAGTTACTGTCTATTGAGGAGGGGGGGAGGGGGGGGGGGATACGTTTGTTATTTCATTTTACGCTTGAAAATCTTCGGTTACTTCAGGATAAAGGCAGGCTCAGCGGCCGCACCCCGACTGCCCCCCCCCCCGACTCCCACCCACCCCCACCCCTTACCCCCACCCCCCGTACGAGCAACATGAGGTCTGGGAGTCAAACCGCGCTGCGCCGTGTTCAAGTGATGACCCCAGAAGACACACAGGAAGACAAGATAGCCAGCCAGGGGAGACAAAACGCCCAGAAACAAACACACAGATAACCGCCTCTCTCTTTCTCCTTTTTATTTTTATATTTCACTTTCCCTTTGTTTTCCCTTCACCCCCCCCCCCCCCCCGCCCCCCCCCCCAGTTCCCGAGACATCTCATAATACCACCTGCGGGGAAAAAGCAGGAGAAAAAAAATAGAAATAAATAAAACACGACAAAAAAAAGCAGATGACACGTATGGCGGTGAGTCGAAAAAGAAAAAAAGAAAGGGAGATGTAAGCTCATTAGCGAGACAAGTTGAAAAACCAGAGCGAGCGAAGAAAAAGTAAAAGTTAAGCAGTTCCTGAAACTTCGGCTTCGTTTCTATCTCCCTCCTCTCCCCTCTCTCTCTCTCTCTCTCTCTCTCTCTCTCTCTCTC
>NC_136950.1:14458264-14460764 GCF_949987615.1 Pollachius pollachius | reverse complement strand
TGTTGTATCTTCTCCCTCACACCGAGTCCGCTTGTATATGTGTGTTTGTATGTGTGGGTGTGTGTGTGTGTGTGTGTGTGTGTGTGTGTGTGTGTGTGTTTGTCGGTGTGTGTACATCTTCAGTCCGGTTTTTTTTTCTATTTTGTCGCAATATGCCACACCGCTGGTGTGGCCGATCTTGGCGTGTGATTAAAAAAGGAAAAATGAAAAATAAAAAAGGTAGGCCTATGAAAATGAATAAATAAATAACAAATAATAATACGTTGAATGAGTCACACAAGGAAGCCCAAGAGGGATCAGCCGGAGACAATAAAAGGAGATGTTTCGAACGTATACCTCCAGATCTCTGCATCCTCCACCACCTCCTCCTCCTCCTCCTCCTCCTCCTCCTCCTCATCATCATCATCAAAATCATCACGCTCTCGTCCCCCCACCGGGGAACGTATCTGTCAGCTGCTGTCGCCCGGCGCCATCACTAGGTATAGAGTCTCCTCTGCTCATAATGACCCATTTAAAGTAAATAGCTCTGATCATCAGCACCCCTTGCCATTACCGCAGATATATAGCCAGGCCTGCGTCTGCTTAGGTGCCATCAGCGTGCTGAATGTTTGTAATAAACATACGTGCACACGCCTGCAATGTGTGCGTGTGTGTGTGTACACGACTAAAAATGTCACTGTAGCGGCACTTAATAGCATCTGCTTTCGACCACGGACTGGTGCGCGATATGTAATCCCTCCCGCGGCATATACCCATAGTTCCATGCATATATTTGCCATAAAACACGTGTGAGCCGTTGCTTTCGGGAAACCGCCCCGAAACAACGCTTCCGAAACGCGGGGTGTGTGTATGGCGTCAGATATTACTAAAAGTAACAGAGCGTGGCGTAATGTGAGCCTTCCCCCCGCCATGCTAAAGGTCATAAAGGAAATAACGTGAAAACACAAAGGTGCTCAAGTCAATTCCTACACAGTCGATTGTCTTTTCTAGAACCCAACCCCCCAAATTAAACTCCAGGGCTGTTCAATGTAATGAAACGGCGAAGGAGAGAGCGCAGCACACGGCACTCCGGTGACTCCATTGGCGGCCATTTTGTATCCTACTAGCCGTTCCGTTCATTTTGCCGCCTAAACCCAACCCCCGCATCAGTGACTAACTCCTAACTGTTGCTCCGAGGTGAACCGCAGGGTACGGTAGGGACTGCTTTTGTCCGTATCTATGCGGTAGGTGGAGTAAAAAACTCATTCAGTGTGGAATAACGTGTGCGTCTCGGCACATAGAAGTTAATACAATTACACTTATATGTCCTTATGAAGAGGCGTGATTGTACGTATATGAAGGCGGGAATCACATTAGCATAATTTCATGCATATTGCATGGTGGCAAGTATTGCATCTTTTAAAGTGTGGTTCACATTCAATTCTGGCACGGTGTAACATGGCGCATTTGTTTTGATAAATTATTCCGTTGCAGGAGCAGCCGTACATGCGAAGCCCGCTTCGATTGTGAATCGAGGTGGACGTAATGGGCGGGAATTACACGCTACGTGACGTGGAGAACGTGCTCGTGTGTGTATGTGTGCATGTGCTTTGCTCCCCCTTCATAGATATGTAATGAATTATGCCTGTGTTACCGGCCCGCTCTGATTATTATTTCATAAAGAAGCAGGCATAATTAAAATGCATGGCCGACATGATGGTGTTGATTCAGGGTGGGGGGTATGAAGGAGGGATGCATGCACGCACACACACACACACACACACACACACACACACGCACACACACACACACACACACACACACCTTTAAGTGCACACACACAAACACACACACACACACCTGGAATATGTGCACACACAATCTTACACAAACACACCTGCACGTGCACACACACAGACACACACCTGGATGTGTACACACACACAACCGCACACAAACACAACACACATGTGGCGCGTCCCGATGTGTTGTGTGGCACAGCCCGGGGCCTTTCTGTCTCTCAGGAAGATTCCCCATGCCCTCCAACTTCCGTCTTGCTGTCAGGTGCAATAAAGCTGTCCCCCCCCGCGCCCCTCCCCCCTTTAGACTCTAGTCATTGGACCCCAGGGCCTGGCCAGCTGTCTGTCTGTCCCCCCCACCACCACCACCCACCACCACCACCCACCAGCGTCACCACCAACACCAACAATTCCACAGAAGCCACTGAGTGTACTTACTTTTGTGAGTTGGATAGGTTGCGTTCCCCTGTTGGACAACAGACCGCGCCCACGCAAAGCACAGCTGGGGAAAGTGATTTAACAAAGTGCAAGCATCATCTGATTGTATTCTTATTCCAGATGAATATGATATGCATATAAATATAGATTGATATTCAAAATATATATTAAAGTTGAAGTAAGCGATATCGAAAAAAGCTCATACCCTGTATCGGCTCCTTTCGCTTTTCATTTCCTCTCCCAGCGCATCTCGGCAAGACCTACTTTCAGTGCCGGTGTCTTTC
>NC_136950.1:14373264-14453264 GCF_949987615.1 Pollachius pollachius | reverse complement strand
GTATTTAACTGTTTCCACAGCTGGAGAATCCTATATAGGCTTGTCCAAATGCAAAATAATGAATTTTAAAGGTAAAGTTTATGAAATGTTTGGATTTTTCTGTATTTCTGCACAGCAACAACATCATATAGGTTCCGGCATCTTACCCCAAAGCCCTCTATTCATTAAAGCACATCTCTCCAATACAGATGAATTCAAATACGACTGGGAAAAGGAGATAAAAAAAGGCATCCACACACACACAAACACACACGCAAACACACACACACACAAGAAAACCAAATCGCCTACACACATTAAAGCCAAAGTTATATACATCTCAAAATACACTTAGGTACCTGTCAAAGACCCTCTGCATCAAAGTAGCCCACAAAACAAATATCTATGTATATGCGTGCGTGCGTGTGTGTGTGTGTGTTTGCACGCGTGTGTGTGTTAGCTGTCACATGAGATCGGAGCATTTATGCAGCGATATGTCAAACCTGATTATGGGTGTGTGTGTGTTTTCTTCTTATTATTCTTCTTCTTCTTCTTCTAAGCATCCCATAGATGCACGCGTTTGCTATGTATGTATGTGTGTGTGTGTGTGTGTATGTGTGTCTGTGTGCGTGTTGTTTTTGCATGCGTTACCTGTGTGCGTGTGTGACTAGACCAGACGGCGGTGACAGGGCGTCAGTGGATGGGGAGGCCGCCGGATGACAGCAGCAGTGACCTACGATGATGCCCTCCATTTTGTCACCAGCTCTACTCGCTGCTGATAACCCCCCCCCCCTCCCCCCGGTCACCATCTTCTTACTCTCTATGTTAATGATAGAGAGAGAGAGAGAGAGAGAGAGAGAGAGAGAGAGAGAGAGAGAGAGAGAGAGAGAGAGAGAGAGAGAGTGAGAGAGAGAGTGAGAGAGTCAGATACAGAGAGAGAAATACACAAAAAAGACAACAATAAATAGGTAAGTTGTTAGTAGAATATAGTCAAAGAAGGATTGTAAGGCATATCAACAAAAATACAACCAGCGGTGAGACTAGTGTGAGACCTAGAGAAACAGTGAGATAATGAGAGAAAAAGCGAGAGACAGAGAGAGAGACAGAACTACAGAGAGAGAGAGAAAACATATGAGGGACATGGATGATGGACAGACCACCAAAATAAGTGTGAGCGAGCGACAGGGAGACTGAGAGAGAGAGGGCGGGACAGGACTAATGCAGGTCATGGGCAGCCATATTGGGGTTCCTTTCGATATGAAATGAGAAGCAGGTAGAGGGATGGGTGGCTACGATGAATGTCATTATAGCTCTATTGGTGTGTGTGTGTGTGTAGGAGTGTGTGTTTATATGTCTGTGAATATATGGGTCTGTGCGTGTGAATATATAGGGGTGTGTATGCATGTGTGTGTTGGTGCATTATATGATTATGTGTGCATTTGTGTGTGTATGATTGTGTGCACAGGTGAGTGTGTACATGGTGTGTGTATGTGTGTGTCTGTGTGTGTGTGACACTAACGAATGCAGAGGGACTGGGGACATAGAGGGAAACGGCTCTTTCTGAATATTGAATTCAAAACCAGGAAGGAGCGACCAGCCAGCTCGGTGACTCACCCACACCAACACCACAGTGTCCTGTCTGGGACGGGGTCCATAAAGGCGTGTCAGTGTGTGTGTGTGTGGGCGTGTGTGTGTGTGTGTGTGTGTGTGTAAGGGGGCATGTGATTGTGTTTGTGTGTCTGGTTATGTGTCTTTGCATGCATGTTTCTGTGTGTGTGTGCGTGTGCATGTACCATTCTGGAAGTGTGTGTGTGTATGTGTGTGAGTGTGTGTCTGTGCATGTGTGAGAGTGGGTGTGGATGTGTGTGTGTGTGTGTGTTTGTGTGTGTGGGAGGGGGGGGGTGACTATGTGCCTCTGCAGAGGTGGGGCTAGTGAGAAAACAGTCCTATTGGCTGGGACAGAGAGCGAGAGAGAGAGAGAGAGAGAGAGAGAGAGAGAGAGAGAGAGAGAGAGAGAGAGAGAGAGAGAGCGAGAGAGAGAGAGAGTGGGGGAGTAAGAGAGCGAGAGACATCCTAACAGAGCTGTCCAGATATGTCATTAGCCCAGAGTAAATTTCATTATTCCTCTAATGGCGGAGTGAGATGACTTGGGTTTTGATCTCTGCCAATCTCAAGCCCCCGTCTTGGTACCAATTTTCTTCTACCCTCCCCCCCAGAGCTGTCTCACCTTGCAGGGCAGAAACAAAATGTGTATGTGTGCGTGTGCGAATGTGTGTCGAGGAGGTACACAGAAAGAGAGTGAGAGCCATATAACATTAGAGCTTTTGCGTTATGTTGCTGACAAATAGGGTGGTAGCGACTCTAGTACCCCTGTCTCTCTCTCTCTCTCTTAATATCTCTCTCTCTCTCTCTGAATATCTCTCTCTCTCTCTCTGAATACCTTTCTCTCTCTCTCTGAATATCGCTCGGTCTCTCTCTCTCTCTCTCTCTCTCTCTCTCTATCTATCTCTCGGTCTCTCTCTCCCCCCTTTCTGTCTCTGATGAGGTGAGGTTGACTAACCAGGCTAGCATCTGGCCTAGCCTTCACTCCCCCCCTTCCCACTCCCTCTCCACGGGGTTGGGGGGGGGGGGGAGAGGGGCCCATGAAGGAAGCAGCATTTCTGGAGGGGGCCGATAAGGACAACACACACATCGCACATCCATTTACCTGTTGACTTCTCATTCTGGGAAATAAATTCATACATCTTCAATTCTCCCCCCAAAGTTGAGTCAAGGTCAAAGTCAACTTTATCGTCAATTTTAATATATGTGCAAAACAGAGGAATCCAATTTGCGTTCATCTCCGACTCAGGGTGCAATAAGAACAAACGGACAAAATTAGGTAAAATAAGATAAGTCATATTCACAATAATTGAATTCGAAATAGTGCAAAAGGTAAGGCAAAATAAAACTTGTTCTCAATCTGTAACTGTTAACTGTATCCCCCCCCTCTCCCCTTCTCCACATCTTCTCTGTTTTACTGTATTCTTTTCTCTTTCACACTCCTAGATCCTCACTCTGTCTCTTCCACTCTACATCTCACACTCTTGTTGACAACATCCTTTTTTTTTTTTTACTCCTGTCGCATTCTCTCACCTCTTTCCTGTCCTCTGACTTTCCCTCTCCCCATCACCCCTTCTTCCTGCGAGGCTGTTGTGCACTGTGTCTCCCCCGGCCTCTTCAACACCAAAGTGACTTACCCTCATCCTCTTCTTCACCACCATTTTAGCATCGTCTCCTTCGTTTTTTGTTATAGAATGTTCCAGGCTCAATGTCATTTTTCCTTTTTCCTTTTCCCCGCCTCTGCTTATTTCCCCTCATCTCTGTCCTCTCGTCGTGACACCCAGCTCACTCTCTCTATCCCTCCTTAATAAGGTCACTCCGACTATATCACTTCTTTACCTCCGCCTTCCCCGTCCATTATGGCGCCTTTTATTTTCCTTTTTCTTTCACCGTTTTTTATGACATTTCTTCACGGTGAGCTTTTGCCTATTAAGACGGACGGACATAAAGTCAGACAGGCAGGCGGGCAGACAGACACGCAAACAGATTGGCATGCAGCGATTCAGACAGACAGCGGAAAGACAAGGGTTGGAAATAGAGATGAGATAGGTTAACACAAAAAACACAAAAAGAAAAGTAAGGACCAAAAGAAGGACGATAGATTTAATTATGCATGGTAGTGTCAGGGCGAGCGTTTAGCGCTGGGGTGGGGGGGAGGGTGACAGTGGGCGGGGGGACCATGACCGTTGCACACCACATGCCGGAGTCAGTCAAACAACACCAGCGTTATTTTTTTCAAAGGAGGAAAGTGAGTCAAGACAGGGGCGTGGCGTGCAGACAGCCAATCAGTCAAGCTGCTAAATGTCCGGACACAGTTCCCCTCTCAGAGGGACACCGCGGACCCCCAGGATCCCCTTGTACCCTGGTCCTGTTGCAGGCTATAACAGGTGATCATCAGGAGGGCACACAGAGGGACCCTCGACAGGAACTCTCCAGACCATGTGACTGACGCTCACGCTGTTCCCTCACCCAGAAATGAATACTTGCAAAGGTGGTCCGTTTTTTTGATTTATGTTTTCGTTAGCGTGTGCCCAGGCATTCCACCATCATATTTAAAATGTTATTTTATTTTAATGTCATTTTTGACATTGCGGATGTATGTAACCTGTCCTGTAACCTATTAGCAATGTTGATACATTATCAATATATACTATCCCAGATAAGGGTTTAATGGACACTTTCAAACCCGTATACTACACCCGGTACAACAAACACTTATACGTCAATTGGAGGAAACTGAAAGGAGAGTTTAATCCAAACCATCAGGGTCTTCTGCTCTGACTTGTAACACCACCGGTATCCCCGCCAGCCAGAGAACCTTGGAGGTTACGACGCCGGCAGGTTAAAGTCTTTCTAAATAAATATGAAATACAACTCTAACCATAGATTACCCTCCGGGAAGCACATCTCCTGGACTTTAATGCCGGGTTTCGATTTTGCTAATCGTAAATCCCTCCAAGGTGTTCTTTCTCTGCTGATCAGTCAGTATGTTGAGGAAGAGACACAATCAATAGATTCCGCCATTTTGGAAATACAACGCAGCAATTTGTTTCATTTGTTTTTTAAGGATTATTTGGAAAGATCCACAAAAGGCAATGCTGTTGGTGTTGTCTACATGGGATAACCACAACAGACAATTGTTCGTAATATGTGGTTTTGAAAAATTTGCATGGACACACACACACACACACAGTTAACATCCTAGGATAGGACGGCAATGATTCTTTTGGTCAACAAGGGAATGATGATCAACAGCTACCCTCCCATCCAGACACAGACACATGCACACACACAGACACACACACTCACCCAACCAGGGTAGTTTGAAGGCCCATACTGATCACAAACCCACCACTAATTTTGGGAGCGAAAGAAAAACATGGCTGCTGATATTTTTCGCCCTTTTTTATGTTTTTGTACATTTTTTTGGGGCTCCTGGTGATTTCCATAGGACCACACACGCGGGCGTGCAAACCCACGCTTTGTGGTGAGCCGCACACACACACAAGCGTTTATTTTGATGAAATTAGGTAAGGAGGTTGGTACGATTGGGGTAAGAAGAAGAGAAAGCAATCCTATTTTGTATTTTGTGTTTTTTTTTCCATCTGTTTGTGTGTCTGTGTTCGTGGGAGAGTAGAGCTAAGGGTGTCGAAATTAGCCCGGGTGTGTGTGTGTGTGTGTGCCTTTGTCGTTGTGTGTGTGTGTTTGCGTATGTGCGTGCGTGCGTGCACGTGTTTGAGGAGCTGACTAATCCCTGCAAAGAGCTGAAGCGAGTTAAAAACACATCAAAGGGAAGCTTAACCTCTGTGAAACCTCACCGGGGTTTTCAAGAAAAACAAATGATCATTCTGCTCATTGTTTCCGGGGGGACTCTTTTCACCGCAGCGCCGGCGACTTTTTCTCAGTCCTTGGAGTTCTTGAAAAGGCCTGTGGTTCCCCTTTTTTTTAATGACTGTGCCGTTTGTGTCTCGGTGTGTGTGTGTGTGTCTTGTTGCGTGTGTCTACGTGTGTGCACACGCGTACATGTGTGTGCGTGCCCTTGTCGGCTGGGCGCGTGCGTGTGTGTTGGCACATAAAGAGAGTGGGTATTTTTAAATGCGACACCGCAAATGAGGAAAACCAAGCTAACAAGGACATGCAGTACCGCTCTACATCATTAAAATGTACGATGCCATGACCGGCTGTATAAAAGTTATGTATACACTGGACAGTTGGCTGTGCGTGTGTGTGTGTGTGTGTGTACGTGTGTGGGGGTGGGGGGGCGTGCATGAGGGGAGTGGCATGGCGAACAGTAAATCTCTCCCTCTCGCTCTGTGCACACATTGAGTGGAAATAAAAAGCAAAAAGGAAGAGATAGAGAGAAAGAAAAATAGAAAAAGAAAGAGGAAGAGGGGGAGAGACAGAGACAGAGAGAGAGAGAGAGAGAGAGAGAGAGAGAGAGAGAGAGAGAGAGAGAGACAGACATACACAGAGAGGAAACAGCTATAGCTGTGGTTGGGATTTGATACAAAGGACATGAGTTAAGAGACGTAGAACAGCGATACATAGTGGGAAACAATGAACTGGGAGAAACTCTGAGAGAGATAGTGAGATAGTAAGAGAGAGAGAGAGACAGAGAGAGAGAGAGAGAGAGTGAGAGAGAGAGAGAGAGAGAGAGAGAGAGAGAGAGAGAGAGAGAGAGAGAGAGAGAGAGAGAGAGAGAGAGAGAGATCTCTCTCTGAGAGCTGAATAGGGTAAGAGAGAAAGAGAAAGCCGGACAGAGGATCATAATAGCGGTGAGATGGACTCACCGTTGTGTGAGACCCTCTTCTACCAGGGAAGTGCAATTATCCCAGTATAATGCCCCTTCTACTCAGACATCTTGTTCTAGCCTTGCTGCTCCACGTTGGCGTGCCTTGAATGAGCAGGTACTCATACCTAACCATCTTCCCTTTAGCCACTAGGCCTTGAGGCTCGGGTGGGGGAAGCAGTGAAGGATAAAACTAAGTTTAGGGAAGAAAAGAAAAGCACACAACGGCCAAATGCAACCTTTACAGTGTTTATAATCCAATTGGTGAAATGCCCTTGTGCTTGTACATATTTGTATTATTATGCAGCCGAGAGTTGAAGAACACCACACTTTAAAATCAATGGATAGACAAAACTATACAAAACTGAGTGCAGAAATCAATGTGCTTTACAGGCATGTGCTCGTGCACACACTTGTTTGCACACGGACAGACACACAGACACACAACTCAAGGTAATCCATATGAAGATAGAAAGATTATGCACAGTTCAACAGTTGAATGTTCATGGACACAGGTCAGACAGTGGTCTGAAGCCGACAGACTCAAATACAGATCACCAGCAGAAGTGTACCGCTCATTATCTGTATTCTTTAATTGATTTACTAAAACAAAAACTTAAAAATAATAGTAACCACAGCAAGAATGCAATTAAATGCAGGTTCCATTTCCTGTACAAATCAATTTTCTACCCTAAAAGGTTTATATTTCATCGTCTTGTGATAGTAGTAAAAATGTAATGGTAAAAAATAATGAAGAGTCCGAATGCAGAATCACTTCTTGTCCGGAGGCGATTTCTCCCCCCCAAAAAATAATAATCCAGCAACCGACCGTGTTTTCCTCTGGCAAAGTGGGGGGGGGGGGGGGATCCCGGGAGACATGACCTTGACCTTCAGCGCATTAACCCCCCCCCCCCCCCCCCCCCATACTGGACCTAGGAGATCTGGGCCTAGGTCCAGTATGGGGCGATGGCAGGAGTGGAGGTAGCGCTGGAGGTAGCGCTGGAGGTAGCGCTGGAGGTAGCGCTGGAGGTAGCGCTGGAGGTAGCGCTGGAGGTAGCGCTGGAGGTAGCGCTGGAGGTAGCGCTGGAGGTAGCGCTGGAGGTAGCGCTGGAGGTAGCGCTGGAGATAGCCCTGGAGGTAGCGCTGGAGGTAGCGCTGGAGGTAGCATGAAACGGCATTCATTGTCTCAGGCCTCGCTTCTTGCCCTCCAGGCGGACAGGAGGGGTTCCCGACCCTCCTCCTGGTCGGGCCAGCCCCCTCCTCCAGCACTCCTGGTCCTTCTGCTCCACCCGGCCACCACCACCCGGTCGCTGGCCCCAGGGCCCTCCGGCCCGGCTGGGCCCCAGCTCTGCTCTGGTGAGGGCCAGGTCCCGCTTCAGGTACGCATCCAGACCCGGGTCTAGAGCCAGCGTCCCGGTCCGGTCTGGGTGGGGAGCCATCGTCTGTTGGGTGGGGCGCGGGGGGGGTTGGCGGCGACAGAGGAGAGAGGGGGAGGAGGAGGGTGGAGGCGTGGAGGGGAGGAAGGTGGAGGAGGTGGGCATTTTGGTGGGAAAGAGAGAAGGAGGAGGATGAAGAGGTGGAGGAGGAAGAGGAGCAAGCAGGAGCTCAGCCCGCTGCCGGGCAGACCTCTCCTCCTGCAGCTGCCTACGCAGACCCTCGTTCTCGCCCCCCAGGGCACTCAACTAGACAGAGAGGGAGGGAGGGAGGGAGGGAGGGAGAGAGAGAGAGAGAGAGAGAGAGAGAGAGAGAGAGAGAGAGAGAGAGAGAGAGAGAGAGAGAGAGAGAGAGGGAGGGAGGGAGGGAGAGAGAGAGAGAGAGAGAGAGAAATGTGTAAAAATAAGTGTTAAGATATTGACAGAGACAGACAACTATTTGTTTAGTTTTTTAAAAAGAACTGCAGACACACGGACTCACACAAAACACACTGACAGACACAAATACGCACACACACACGTGCACAAAAGATGAAGATTGATCTGAGGCCAACAAAGGCAAACTAAAATTTGAGTTCCCATGAAAGCAAGTCAAAAATAATACCTCTGATTAACACATATCTGCCAGCCCCCCCAAAAATAATAGTAAACAGCTATCACAGAGATGAGCCGGCCAACACCTCATTAAACGCATAATTCATTCAATTCACAGTGGCTTTAATGCCTGTTGAGACTGCCAAACAAGTGGAAGATTGCAGTGGGTTTTTTCATTTTATTTATTTGATTAGATTTCTTCCTCTTTTTCATTTTTTTCAAGGGACAATATCGCGTTCACGCTGGGTAAAAACAGCGCCTAGGGATTTAGGACGCTCTGTGTTGATGGTGTAAATTTTCGACATGAAACAAGCAATTTGAGCGATCATAAGGGGGTCGATTTGACACAAAATCGCCTGTGACACAAAACTAATCAAGCGTCGTCAGTACATGATACCCCCCCATCCAGTCCCCCCCCCCCACTACCCACCCACCTCCCTACCCTCCCCCTGTTCCTTTTAAAAAACACAATTACTGACTGGGTAAATTGAGGTTGTTTCATATTTTGACAAGGGCATGTCGCGCGGGGTGGTGGGTATGAATTGAACATGGTAAAAAGAAACACAACCGTTCGTAGTCCCGCGGTGTAGTAATTATTCCTAAACCTGGACTGGTCTAGATTGCAGGCCCCTGAAGCCATGGTGAAAAAGGCTGACGTGATGTGAGCCACAAAAGATGTACACGTGTACAACGAGTTTAATAGTACTCATAGTACTAATTATAGTGTCATATGTTATAGACTAAGTAAAAAGACTTACCGACTGAATCAAAAAGAAAATCAAAATCAATTCTTTTTTTTCTTTTTTTTACATCTTTAAGATATCCCGAAATTCATGTCCTGCTATAGGTGCTATACCTCGTCTTTCACTGTTGGATGGAACAAATATCAATAATTGTACATATTTAATTATCATTGAAAAAACGAAATAAAAACAGGGACAAACATACTGAAACATACACCAACTCATTTTCCATCCTAACTCGTCCTCAGACTGGAGTTCACCTGCTTGTATTCAGAAGATCTCTGCTTTTAAAATCTATATCTACGAGTCCAAAGAGATTCAACCTCCTCCTTCTAATGATGTTATGGATTTTGGCAAACAAACACACACACAGAGACGGACACACACATACAAGCAAGCAGATGCCACGTGCAAAATAATTTCATTGTGGTAAGACGACTTGAGTTGTACGGTATCAGGTGAGTCTGGGAACACCGTCGTCACAGTAACAGAAGCTTTGTGTAAATGAGCAGGAGATTTGCAATGTGGTCTACACCTACTCCACCCACACTGTGTGTGTGCGTCTGTGTGTTTCTGTGATTGTGATTGATTGTGTTCACCCCGTGGTTGAAATTAAAGACCCGATCTGTGTATACAGACGCACAATCTGTAAAATCTCTTTATCTCTGGTATCTGTTCCTGTCTTACCACGGCCTGTCTGCAACACATTAAAGTTAAGAGTTCCCCAAAGTGCTGGTAACTTAAGATTTCACACTTTATCAGACTTTCCTACCAGAGGCCTGTCAATCAAGAAAGGGGAGATGGGAGGGTACTTCCACAAACCAAAGTCTGCTCCCCAGACCCAGGAGTTGGGTAAGTGTGTGCGTGTGTGTGTGTGTGTGTGCGTGTGTGTGTGCGTGCGCGCGTGCGTGTGTGTGCGTGTGTGCATCTCTGGGTAAGGTGGGTCGATCTTCCTCTCCCATTGTCCTTTGGTGATTTGTTGACTCTTGTGAAGTTGAACAAAGTGGAGATAAAAATAAAGGAAAATAGTTGTCCTTTTTTTTTCTCCTCTTTTTTTTTTTTTAAACACACAGGCACGTGAACTTCCACGTGCACGCCGGGGCGTTTTATCTCAGCGGGCCATTTCCCTACGCTGTCACGGAGCGATCAGCGCCTCTGTATTGATATACATCCCTCCCTCACTTCTCATGAAAGGAAAATCATTTACCGGCTGGAAGAAGAAGAAAAAAAAAGGAAAGAAAGAATAAACGTCACAGCTTTTCTCCCCCGATAAGATTTGTCCCTCACTCCCCAGCGCTTACTTTTATCACAGGAAGAGGAAATGGATGGATGGATGTGTGTGTGTATGTGTGTGTGTGTGAGTGAAAGTGTGTGTGTGAGTGTGTGTTTGAAGTCGGACGTTTGAAAGTTTCCCCTTCTGTGTGAGCTCAACAGCAGGTGGGCCCCGCGCGTGGGTGTTTCCTATTGGATCAGACGGGCGGTGACTGCTGTCAGGACCTGGTGTGTGTGTGTGTGTGTGTGTGTGTGTTTGCGTACTTGTTGATTTAGCATTCCGATCGCTTCCATGTTACTCTGCAGTCTGGTCCGCATGTCCTCAACCCTGCTCAAGTTGAGGGCAAGGCAGGTCTCTCTCTCCCGGCTGCAACACACACAAAGACATACACACACACACACACACACACACATACATAAAGACGAGCAATCTTGCGACATGTTAAATAACATTCTTTATTCACATCCGTCAAATTTGAGGAAATATCGTGTCAAAAGACTACTTTTTTCGGAAACCTTCATGCATTGTTTAGAATGCGACGCGCACAATATTAATGTGAAAAAAACACAGCGAACAGTTCAGTGACATTTAGTATGCTGATTTGATTTCTCTTCCCATCTGTCTTGTAATGGCGTTGGCGTCGGCCTGCCAACAGACGTTCCCGTCAAAACCCTTCCGCAGGAATCTGGGCCACAAACCCAGTTGGCGCAACCTCACCGCCTTCATAATAACTTATTACCCAGAACCAGAGGAGCGGGATCACATCCAGAAATCATTAAGTTATATATGCACGGCTCATACACACACACACAACCCCCCCTTTACTGAAAAAACTCGACATAAAGGATTATATTAAGACAAAGGAAGGCATTTAACTTAGTTTTTTACTTTATTAAAATTGTTTTCTTTTGTGTGTGTGGGGGGGGGGGGCTGAAAAGACAAACAAATGTTATTGGCAAAGCCTGGTTCTGACAAGGGGGAGGGTCCATTAAATTAACGACGGCGGATAATGGGGCTCTGCATGCACCACGGAGTGCTCGATCTCCCAGTTCTCTCTCTCTCTCCGTCTTCCTCTCTCTCTCTCTCTCTCTCTCTCTCTCCTTCCCTCCCAGCTTCCCTTCATGCCCCACTGAACCTGTCCGGTGAATAGCCCCCCCCCCCAAAAAAAAGAAGAAAAAACCCTTCTAAATACTTTTGATGAAGCCGAGACTCCTCAGCCCATTAAAAGAAGCCTCGTACCTCTTCCATGTTAATTTTCGGGTAAAGAAAAGAGAGGGCAAGATAGAGAGAGGGAGAGAGTGGATGGCAGGAGCGTCCCGTTCTGTTTCGGTTGAGCACACGCGGAAAGCGCTCGTCAAAACCCCAAGCTAATAAATGGCGTCATTGTTCCTTATAGCCCACACACACACACACGCACACGCACACGCACACATACACACACACACACACACGCACACGCGCACACGCACACACACACACAGACAGACAGACAGACAGACAGACAGACAGACAGAGAGACAGACACACACACACACACACACACACTTTGTTCCTATTAGGGGAGAACTTAAAACATTTAACATTTGAATATGTGCACGATGTTTTGGTGCAAGGAGCAGCTTCATTAGAGAAAGCTTTTATCCTGTTTTCATCCACATTTCTGCTCATCATCGGTCATCAAATCACAAAATAAAGGGCAGCCCGTCGCAAACATCAACAAATGGTGGGCAAAATAGCCAATACTGGGAAAGGCGGAATTTATTATTATACCAAATATGTTTTGACATATGTTAGCCATGAATAAAATAAAGAAACGTAACTGAGGGTAATGCTAACGTGGGAAGAGAAAAAGATGAGAATGAGCCTTCAAGGGCAGCGTCGGTGCGGTGTGTTTCGAGAAGAGTTATCAAAGTGAATTCATGCACTTCACACATGCAAAATAATGACCAGATTTGTCACCTTTTAATGTCACTCTGCGGAGAACTTATGTGGAAATAGTTCGATTTATGTTTTTATACAGGCAACAACAAAAAACTGCTTATTTTCAAAGCGAAAGCTGCGCTACTACAAAGTCCTTTTGTAGTAGAATGAAAAAAAATTAATTAATTTGACCTGGCCTAGCAAAGCATTTATTAAAAAAATCATGGAAAATTCCGATTGATGACATTCATTAATGGGATATAATTGGCGCTGACCTTTACATGTCCTTCAATTCCACACACAATATTATTAAAGACACACAACTCCAAAGCTCAGATCATTTGAATTAAACCGAGGTAATGAAAAGACAAACTTTATGGTCTTTGCCTACTCAAACTTTATGGTCTGCATTTCTACAGGAATAACAACACAAAAAAAATAAACATATAAATAAAGAAATAAAGAAATATCTCATAAAAATACACAGATCATTAAGCTTTCAAGTCAGCTTCGGGGGCCGGCAAAAAAAAAAGAAAAAAAGTGCCTCATCTCTGAAAATCCGCATGCAATTTAAACTCATGGTTTTCGTTTGGTAATGTAGCCTTCAGCGTATCGTAAAAAAAAAAATCAAGATCACACGATGACGGCAACAGATTTATGTGCCCTGACGCGCGCAGGGTGTTGAACGGTGGCTTGGCGTGTCGCCTCGCGTAAACAGACACACATGCGCCGCACTTCCTGTGTTTGCACACTCACGGCGTGTGGTTGTGTGTCTGTGTGCGCGTGTGGTTGTAATTAGCGGCTTAACCCAATCAGTGTTTGCGTAATTGCGAGTTGTTAGCGTGGAAAAAAGCAAGGCCACCGCCGTCGCTCACACCCCAGCCTGTAAACTACACAGCACCCCCGCCCACGTCCCCTTCTCACTCCCTTAACTTCCATTTCCCTCTCATCTTTCTTATTTACACTTTTGATTTACTCGGCTGTTTTTGGGGGCGACATGTTTTCCATGATCTCTGCCTACTTCCCTATTGCTCTCTCTCTCTCTCTCTCTCCCTCCCTCTCTCTCTCTCTCTCCCTCCCTCTCTCTCTGCCCTCCAATTTTCTCCACCAACATCTGCACATCTCGGGGTGTGTGATCACCAGTGTGTGCTGTTGATTAGAGATACATCCTTAGTGGTGGAACGGAGGGTGTCGTTCTCTCTGTGTCTGTGTTTGTGTGTTTGTATGAGTGAGTATGTGTGTGACATTTTTATGAGGCCCCTGACAGACAGGCTGTGTCTGGGCAGCCAAAGGCTCAGCTGGGGCTTATAGAGTAGAGAAAGCCCATGAACTTCAGAGCAATGTCTTCACATACTGACTCCATGCAGTGCACGTACGTACAGATATCGTTTGGATCTATTTGGATGACTTCTTACAGAACCCCACGTATTTATGTTACATCTGTTTGAGGATGTTTAATGCAAAGTCGTCACACTGCACTGCTTAAACTGCTTATTTTTCAGGTTTATCGTGCAGGTCTGTAAAGCTTTGGTGGCGATGGTTTGTGATGGGTTTATGTAAGCATACAATAAGTGTATAATAACATGAGCGTGTTTAACCTAACCTTCTGTTTCCTTTAGATCGCAGGCCATCTCAGACCCTGTGCTTCATTATTGTTGCAATTATTTAGTTTCTATTCACTTCAGCCTCAACCGCATAACTCTAATTTAAACCCTCACATGGCTCTTTGGCTGATGATAATGAAGTGTTTTGATTTGGAATACACGCAACAATTTGAATACAAACAAAATCCATCGACTAACAAGTGCACTCATTACTCACAAGCCCTCTGTTTAGATCTGTTGATGATCATTATCCCCCCTGAAGAAAAACTCCCGGAAATAAATAAAAGGTAAACTTCATTAGAAACCCTACTATCCTCCATCAATCTAGAGTCTTATCCGTGTGTGTGTTTATTTTATTTTATTATCCCTACAATCTGCCATCTGCGGCGAGCCATGACTCAATCCTGTGTAGGAAGTGTCTGTTGGCTTTGGAGCCATGCGGGTTTGGGAATCATTATGAATTTCTTTAATAAAGGCGCATCTAATGACAAAACCTTTAGCGCTTGTTGATCGCTGTCACTGATACCGGCAGCGGTACAGAGGGGACACACACACACGCACACACACACACACACCAGAGAAAAAGGTAGAACCGCCGCTGCTGGTAATGAGATTTATGCACACAAACACATATATAGCATGACATGTCTGTTGCCGTATAGATGTATGACTTTTAATACACATGGCATTTGGTTATAAGCGCGCGTGTGGTCTCTGTCTGTCTGTGTGTGTGTGTGTGTGTGTGTGTGTGTGTGTGTGCAGGGGAAACCCGTAATGAAATCAAATGAATTAAGAATCCTCATCAAGAGATAAAAGACAAACAGCGGGAGAGACAAAGAGAACGAGAAAGAGACGTGGAGAGATGAAGAATGGATCGGGGAAAGCCCGCGGAAGGAGCTTTCATTCACTCGTCTTATCTCGTCTTCGTGTTATTGTATTCGCTCAATCAAAAAGCCTCTTATGCATACATCTATATGAACTGCCGCTCCCTCTCTCTCTCTCTCTCTTTCTCTCCCTCTCTCTCTCTCTCTCCGGGTCCCCCCTCTTGCAATTATGAGGAGAAGACAAAGAGAAGCGATTCATCTTGCTGTCGCGGCCTCTTAATGACATCATTAAAATGACTGACAGCTTTGAACGCCGTCAGCACGCCAGCCCAGTCACAACAAACCTGGTCCGTTTTGGAAACAGAGCCCGGTGCTTCGTTAAGGTGTGTGTGTGTGTGTGTGTGTGTGTGTGTGTGTGTGTGTATGTGTGTGTGTGTGTGTGGTTGTGGGGGTGTTCGAATGTGGGGCTGTATGTAACGGAAATCAGGTTGGTGGAATTGGTGGTGTGTGTGTGTGTGTGTGTGTGTGTGTGTGTGTGTTTGGGGACGGGGAAGGGAGGCGGGGGAGGGATGTTAATGAGGGACACCCTAGGGGGTCACGGTGGGCTAATTTCGGGTGGTGGCGGTAGCCAGGGTTGTTATGAGGGTGGGGGGTGTATGGCTGCAGGCAGGCAGGTGCCCCACTCGATCCCCCCCCACATCCATACCCCACCCTACCAGACATCCCATCAGAAGCCCCCTATTTCAACCTATACACGTGCACACTCTTGCACACGTCACACGTACGTGTGACCACACGCACACGCAAACACACACATGTACCCAACGACGGTCAAACGTACATACATACACACAGACAAATAAATACACACACACACGGACACACACAGCCACAGGCACACACACACGCATCCACAGACACCCACAAACACAGAGACACACACCCACCAACCCTCAGACACCCACCCACACACCCCCACGCGCACACACACACACACACACACACGCACACACACACACACACGCACGCACGCACGCACGCACGCACACACACACACGCGCACACACACGCGCGCGACACTACTCGCTCTGTCCTGCAGCCCTCATCCCATCTGTGATGAGTCTTTCAGCCTCATAATGACCATAATAAATATATCTCCTCTGCGGCTGATGAATGCTGTGTGACAGCCAGTGGGGGGGGAGCACAGAGTGGCCCTTGATTGAAGTGTAATCATTGTTAAAGGCCCAGCTTGAATTAGTTATTCAGAAAGACGACACACACACACACACACACACACACACATACACAAACACAATACATAGACACATGCGGACGGATGGAAACGCACTCGCAGATGCACAAACGCACACAACATAAACCCCACACAGGTGGTCGTGGTGCCCATGGAGTGTTGCATTCAGGACTTCTCATTATCATCACCAGCTTTGTGAGGGGCCGGTGGTTGTGTGTGTGTGTGGGGGGGGAGAGGTGAGAGATAGGCTGTTGTGAAGCACAATCGCAAGGCGAAAAAAATAATTACAAATCTAGTTGGCTGTGTGCACATTTGTGTGGAAGACACAACACGCAGCTACAGCATCACACACAGGCACACACACACACACACACACACACACAGAAACACGCACACAGTCACATCGAAAAACAGTTAATCACACAGAATCACACACACACACACACACGCACAGACAGTGTGTGTGTGTGTGTGTGTCTGTCTGAGTGTGTGGCAGACACAAACAAACAAACCCAGATTCACACACACCCACCCACCCACACACACACACATAACCCCCCCCACACACACACACACATACACACAGACACTGCACAAACCCACACTACACACACACACAGGATCACACACAGTGCTTACGTTTTGTCCTCCCGCCGACTGTCCCATTCATGGATCTGCGCCTTTTAAAAAAACAACAACCATGAAATGAAAAGCAGAACTGGTTGCTCTTGTGTTGGGTGAAATAAACGAGGGAGAGATGAAGACGGGGCTGCAGGAAGGGACCAAAAAGCCTGTGTCTCGGCTGATAGTGTGCGAGTGCGAGTTGTGTGTTTTTTTGTCGCGTGTCCCTTGTTCACCTTCAAGCGCGCCATCATCTCCGAGTCGCCCCGCGCCGCGGCGTCTCGCAACTCTGTCAGCTCCCGCCCTAACGTGTCATTAGCCTCCTGGAGTTGTCTAGGATGGTGGTGGTGGTGGTGGTGGTGGTGGTGATGGTGGTGATGGTGGTGGTGGTGGTGGGGGACACGCAGCACGCACACACACACACACACACAGAAACACAGACGCCGACACAAACACACACAGGATGTTGTTAGGAGAATATAGAGGTACACATTACTGTATTATGTTCAACTTTGCACATGCACATGCACATATTATCACACATTCACAGACACAGGATGTTGTTAGGAGAATATAGAGGTACACATTACAGTGTATCTCTAAGTATGTTCAACTTTGCACATGCACACATTATCACAGACATGCATCCTGTCAACATATACAGTGAGATAATAAGCAACCTGGACGCCATTTATTAATGGAACTAGTATGGGTTCAACTCTATACAGGTATATAAATATATATATGAATGCATTTTGAGATAATTTCACCACATAAGATACGATAACATATTAAACGTTGCACACAAAAACACACACACAGGATTCTGTTGGAGAAAACCAGTACTGATCAGAACACGTTACACTGGAGGAGGTGAAGGGATGGTTACGATACATGATACTTGAACATGACATCACCTGGTACCGCAGTAGCCATAGCACTAGACCAGCTCTACGGGTTTGGTGCACGTGAAGTGCTCTTTAATAGCGGAATAGTGAACCTTTCCAACCAGTAAGCAGAGCAACGATTACAGTTCTGAACTCAACCACTTTCTCCCTTCTCTTGACTGTTGATTAAGGGGTTTGAGAGACATACAGAGAGAGAGAGAGAGAGAGAGAGAGAGAGAGAGAGAGGGAGAGAGAGAGAGAGAGAGAGAGAGAGAGAGAGAGAGAGGGGAGATGGAGAGGGAGAGGGAGAGGGAGAGGGAGAGGGAGAGGGAGAGAGAGAGAGAGAGAGAGAGCCGACAGCTGCAGTGGTGCTGGGCGGGACCAAGGGTGGTATAGAGCAGCAGGGGGTGGGATGGAAGGAAGACGACTACACCACTTTGATCTCCGAGGAGACGGGGAAGTCACGCCCACCCTGGGTCTGTGTGTGCGTGTGTGTGTGTGTGTTGAGTGAGTAATGATGATGATATGCAGAGACTGTCTGACAGATGTGCTGCAGGAACCCGGGGACTCCTGACTCACCTTAACACATGCATAAACACACACACACACACACACACACACACATACATGCACACACACACACACACACACACACACACACACACACACACACACACACACACACAGAGTGAGGCGCAGCAACCTGATCACAAGCTCCTTCCTGGTGGGAAAGGTGACCTAGTTTGCAGGTGTAGCATTTAGCTGAGCTGTTTTCCCCCAGCTCCAGAATCCTGTTATCGTTAGTAAACAAATGTGCCGCACCAGGTGGAGACACACAAACACACACACCCACGGATAAAAAGATCCACACACACACACACACACACACACACACACACACACACACACACCGATAAATAGATCCACATACACACACACATCAATAAACACCTTCCATACACACACACATCATATAGCCTATATCAGGACGCATGAAAAAAACACACAAATACACACACACACACACACACACACACACAGATAAATACCCCACGCTAACACAAATAGTCAGACAGACATACATACACACCTACCAACAGATAAATATACCCCCACAACACACACGTACAAACACAGACACACACGTTCATGCACTGTTTAAAAAGCACCTTATAAAGAAGAGACAAACACATAAGCAATTATATATTGTGAACAACACACACACACACAACTTTGTGAATGAAATGTGCCCACAACAGAGCGACTCACTCCTTCTCCTGGGTGAGGATGACGAGCACCTTGTGCTGGTCCTTCATCTGGGTGCTGAGGCTCTCGTTAGAGGACCTAGGGGAGAACAGGGGACACCATTTCCTTTGTATCTCTCTCTTCCTGCATGCATGGGAATCATCCTAAACTTACGTGATGTGCGTGCTATTCGTTTTCCCTTCTTTTTGCACCAAGTAACATCCATATTATTTCTCCCTTTACATTCTTTAATCTGATATGATTTGTTTGTTTACCTGTGTGTGTTTGTGTGTGTGTGTGTGTGTGTGTGTGTGTGTGTGTGCGCGTGTGTGTTTATGTGTGTGTGAGACGGTGTGTTGACCACACACCTGTGCTCGCTCATCCATCGGTTGGCGTTGGCCAGCAGCAGCTGGCTCTCGAGGCGGAGCCGTGCGTTGTCGGAGCGCGCCACCTCCAGCTCCAGACGCAGGGCGTCCCCCTGGGAGAACACACACGGGACAGGGTCCATAAGTTGCCCTCGTGCGGATGTTGGTCTGTTTGTGTGTGTGTACGTGTGTGTGTTGGTGTGTGTGTGTATGTGTGTGTGTATATGTGAGTGTGTGTGTGTGTGTGTGTGTGTGTGTGTGTGTGTGTGTGTGTGCGTGTGTGTGTGTGTGTGTGATTCTGTGTTTGTGAATCTGCAGATTACGGGTAGCACTTGCAAACTGATGTTACCAGAGGACACCACTGGTAGTGCAATTTTAAAAGTTCCTATGGACGTCTCACAGAAGGGCTTCACGGTGAGTATCCTGGATTACTGATTAGCCAAACCCAGAATGGTAAGTGAAGCATGCACACGCATACTCAACACTCACACTCATACACACACGAACACACACACACACACACCGACCTGCGCTAGTGAGTGGGTTGTGGTGGATATAATGATGGAATCCGGATTGAATTAGGATAGGATAGGAACTAGGGTAACTAAAGTGGTGGAATAAATGAACATTGGAAGATTTGGTGGAACGGAAGAGGAGGAAGAGATAGGAAATAAACGGATGCAAGGAAAGACAAGGAATAGGAGTTGATCTAGAAGTAGTTTCAGGACAAAACCCCTGATATTAATAGAGTTAAATCATGTTACGTTAGATAAATACGAGCATTTACCAAAAGCAATATACACTGCAATACTTACTATTGAGTATTTAGGAATACATACAGTCAAAGAGGTAGAGCAAATAAGAGGGACAAGAACGCAGTAAGGGGAGTGTGTGAGAGACAGAGAGAGAGAGAGAGAGAGAGAGAGAGAGAGAGAGAGAGAGAGAGAGAGAGAGAGAAAAAATTGTTCAATTCCATTCTTATACATTTTACCATTTCTAGTACTTATATTCATACTGGCAGACACTTCTACCCAAAAATGTGACTTTGTGATTTTGGACCCACGTCCTTAAGGAAGAGGTGAGGGCATGCGACCTCAGTGCACATCCTCTGGTTGGCCAACACCCTCACCACACTACTACTGCTACACTAGTCCCATCCCCTCATCGACTTCCACAAAGACTCCCCCAACTAGGGTCAACAGGAGCACTTCAGGCCTGTGCTCCACAACGTTTTTTACGCTGAAATAAAAAGAGGCTAATTTGGGAAAATAGAGCCGTACGGACTAAACATGAATGGCTTTTTGCCTACACATGCTTCAGCCTTGTGCAGGACTGTGTTAGACACACAGCTACATGCACACACACGCACACACATATACACACAGGCTCACATCGGTAACAAGACAGCCAGCCATAACCAAAGGACACAGACAATGGGGATCTAAAAGCATTGAAGAGTACGGATGCTAACAGCATACCTTGGAAAGGATAAAACTCACGAGAGAGAGAGAGAGAGAGAGAGAGAGAGAGAGAGAGAGAGAGAGAGAGAGAGAGAAATGTCCTTCAGCATGGCGCTGAAAGGTGCTGGACATCGACTTTCAGCCGTGTAAATAGGAGAGGTTCCCTTTTAGTTTTTTTCGTATTGGCACGTTTCTTTCGGCAGCGAGGTGTCAATCAGAACAGTTTGAAGTAGTGTGTGAAGTGCGCTGAACTGTAATTTCCACGTCATTGTCCAAAGAGAGTGCAAAATAAAACGAGAGAGCTTTAAAGGAAGAAAGCAGTAAGCGGCCGATGTAGAAATGTGGGAAGCAATGATAAAATGTCAAAGTGAAGAATTGGAATTATTATTGATTTTCCTCTATTCGCATTGAAAGTTGCTGTTGAGTGATTAAGCTGACCATTTGTGGTGCTTCTGCATTTTATATACGCTTTCATTTCGTATTTAATGACGTTAAAGGTATTTGCTTGATGTATTGGATCACGAGGATCTGCGAGGGCCTTAATGACAAACTGTGGGGCCATTTGAGGAGAGGAATCAATGTTAATCAGGTGAATGTCGTCAGTGTAATAAATATTGCTAAAATATTTATTCGGTTCACTCTTTTTTGGACTTCATTGTATTTTCCCTTAATAAATGCACACCTTTCTATGTGAGTTAATTCAAATCGGGGTGACAATATTATTCCCCAATATCAATTATAAACACAAAACTGCCCAACTTCATTACCCTCAAAGACACTCAGTCACACACAAATACACACACACAAGCAGAGGCCCAAACACAAACACACCCACACATACACACACACACACACACACACAAGCAGAGCCACACACAGATTTAAACACGCACATAAAAAACAGACCCCCACACACATACATGTACACCCACACACCCACATGCGCACAAAGTCAAAGACAAAGAGACACACACACACATACACCCAGGCTTTGGTCTATGAAGTGTTATAATGACAGTAATTACCTTTGGTTTCACAGTTACATCTCCCTTCTCTCCCGCCGTCTGACTGGCTGCATGGCGGCCAGTCAGACGTGATGTAAATCACAGAGAAAAGCTGCTGTTGTGATTAGGACAAAATTACAGACCATCGCTTTGTTTCCACCACTGTCCGTGGAGAGAGAGAAAGAGAGAGAGAGAGAGAGAGAGAGAGAGAGAGAGAGAGAGAGAGAGAGAGAGAGAGAGAGAGAGAGAGAGAGAGAGAGAGAGAGAGAGAGAGAGAGAGAGAGAGAGAGACGGGAAGAAAATGAAGGGAAGGGAAGGGAAGGGAAGGAAAAATAAAAAAATAACCACCGGGATAATAAAACGCACAATTACATGTTTGGATTGAGTCCGGTGAGCCGGATTTCATTTTTTAAACGACTACTGTTTTAATTTTATTTTTTAATGTTTCTAGGCTATAAATGGTGTAAGCAGTGGTTTTTGAGAAAGCATACGGCAGCCTCTGCCCAGTAATTTTCCACAGAAGATGAATCCTCACTCAAACAGATCCAGAGCGATATTTCAAAGTAAAAGTTCAACACTAAACCTAACTAATCAACGAGCAAAAAATAAAAAATTCACTTTATGTGGTAAAGACAAGTCAAGGAGATGAGTGTTTGAGTGTAAGTGTGTGTGAGTCTGTGTGTGTGTGTGTGTGTGTGTGTGGGGGGGGGGAGCTGTCATCCAAACCACTGTCGCCCCCTTAGCGGCGCCCCCACTCCAGCTCATCAGAGCACATCCCCTCGTCAAATTAATGAACACATTTATTGTTAAACACGTTTTTATAAAACATTCATCCATTCTGTCTAATTAGAAGACCCAACAGGCCTTGCAGTCCTTAAATATGCACACTTATCACTCGCGGGGTCTGAATTAAAGATCTAGTCAGCGTGTTCGGGGGGGGGGAGGGTAGCGAACGCAGGCTCCATAAGTGAGTCTTCTCACTCTGAGCTTAATGGCAATAATCATGGCTTGAGCCAACATTGTGCGTGTGCGTGTATGTGTGTGTGCGTGCGCGTGTCAGTGCACGTATGCAGTGTTTATGTGTGTCCTACAGACTCTCTCTCTCCCTGGTTCTCTAATGGTGGCGATGATATGTTCTCCATTAGACTAGCCACTGGGCCACAGCCACATCTAGCATATTAATGACCCCAATGATGGCATTTTTAATTACCGTAGTCTGCTGCCTTCGCCGCTTGACTCATTCCACAAAGTGCTGTCATTACGTTGACTGCCCCTATGGATGCCGTGTGTGTGTGTGTGTGTGCGATTGCGCGTGTGTGTGGACCCCCCCTTGTTTATTAGCGCGGGGCACAGTGGAAGGGGAACCATGCATATTATATAAGGGCTTACTATGTCGAGGCACCCTGTGACCTTTGACCTGCCCTGACGGCGGAGCACGGAGGGTGTACCCCTGCTCTGCCCGTTAGTGTCGCGCGGGGAAGGGGGCGGTGCGATGGCGTGTCACATGTCGTGACGCCGGTGCGGGGCTGCGTGCGGGCCGGCGACGCACGCTGGGTTGAGATCTCCCAGGGCGCTCGGTATCAAGGCTACAAAGTGCTGCTGATGACAGACATCTTAGTGGATGGTCACATCCCGTATAATCACGGCATCAGAGACGCTGTGCATCGGCGTTGTACGTGGTGGTGGCTGTGATCTTCTGATGCATTGTATCTATATCTACGTTTGATAAGTGGATGCATAGCCCCCCCCCCCCTCCCCCTTCCACACAGAAACGAACACACACACACACACACACATATACACACACAAACACAGACACACAGTCACTCAGGTCTTCAATGCGCTAGAATCTAGCGCAATCTAGCGGCTAGATGCACAGCAGTCACTATGAATCCCTTGTACTCGGGTGGATATTTAAGTACTGCCTGTCTTCCCTTTATTGTACGGAGCGGAGGCATCTGATAGGTATTTCGTCTCTACAGTAACGATGCTAAAACCACCTCTGCCGGTGGCGGAAGGATTAATATGCTTTACTAGTGGACACTTCCCTTTCATCTCCCCATTTGCAGCTAGATGATGGTTGTCTTGGCTACAAGGCCTGAACGAGATGAAGCCGGCAGGTGTTGTATAGGATTTAAGTGTTAAAAGCAATTGCTTGGTGGACAAATGCGAAGGTGCGTCAAGTGCGTCGGTCAATGTCGTCTTTTACCCACTGTGTAAGTAACTCACTAGGCAGCTAGCTAACCAACTGACATTGAATAACATAGCATTATTTTAGTTCCATTTTTTAAGTGCATTTATCCATCCTAAAGACCTCACCTATAGTATTGTATTCATGTCCTGCCTGTCCATCACAAGTCCCTGTGGGGTTGAAGCACTGTCGTGCAAATTCGTATATTTCCCATGAGCCTCTACTCTCTGAAGGTCACTGCAGAGCACAATGAGTTGGTGAGAAGTTTCTGGGGATTTCAGCTTAAATATATGTGTAAAAAAGCAAAGAAAGTAAAAGAAAAACACACAATGCATGCAAGCACACACACAAAATGGCTTATAAACACATACAGAAAAACCTCATGCATAGATAGGCCTACGTATAGGTACATACAGCATCATTCATAATAGATATCATAGATATCTTCTACCTGAGAAACCAAAAAACCAAGAAAAAATACTCTGTTAATACTCTGTTTTATTCTGTTATTATTCAATGGTGTTAAGTCCTGAAAATAAGCTTTAAAAATGAATAGAATTGGTGCATTGGTGTAGATTGTATTTTCTAACTAACTAACTGTAAAATAAAACATCAAGTCTAAAATGTCTGGCAGGAAAAAACAAACAAATAACCTTGACCTAGCAGACAGGGGTGAAACAACAACGATTGACATCTTTATATACACAGCCATATTCTAGTATGAATGAAATCAACGACAATAAATTAAGAACATTTGTGAATTGTACCTTCATATTTCAGCCTGGGCTGATCAATGGGAACTCCTAACAGTTCTGGTTGACATTCTTTGAGAGGGAAGCAGAGCCTTCCATGTTCTGTCTTGCAGGGCAGATCCCGTTGGCCATCTGAAGCAATCTGGTTGAATTTACCAGATTTCCGAGCCGATATCTGTCTAATTTACTAGCTCTCTCTAGACAAGGACGGCTCCTTCAGGGGAACACGTTTTTCTATCCAGCTTCAACAATTATTTTTTATAATCGTCATCTCCTATCACAATCCATTAGTCAAACGGTGGTGGATCATGCATATTTTTATGTGCAAACCTCCTTTGGTTTCTGCTAATACGCTTTTGCCTGTCTGTATCTTCCCTTTCTGGCAACCATTTTATCCTCTATTCACTTTCCTCTGCCCATCATCATGGCTTTCCCCCCTCCAGAGAACAGTGTTTCCCAGGAGCCTTTGCATGCTGGAGGCTTTTTCCTGCCCGCAGTGCCCTGAGTCCCTTATCTCTTGCCCCAACTGCCAGGATTCTCCCACAAATAAATACACACCCAGGGACACAAGAATACACAAATGCACACACGAAACAACACAATAATCCATGCATGCAAACACACAGGCGCACAGGCACTGACACATATGAGCGCACTAACACAGACACACTGCCAAACCCAGATCCCCACTAGCACAAAAGTGTGCAGGTACTACATCAAAAAGTACACACAAACAGGGATACAAACACAGACACAGTCTCAGACACATGCATACACATACACAAAACATCTGCTCAGAGTCAGTCGCACAGAATATGCAGGAGCACATTAATGGTATGGTTTCTGCGTAGGTAGTGATTAATTCAGTTAATTTCCCCCTGGTTTGAGACAAAAAAAAATGAAAAGGAGGAAAATGAGAAATGAGAGTGAAAGAAGGCGAGTGAGAGAGAGAGAGATACATAGAGAGAGAGAGATAACGGTCAGCTTCCGTTCTGAACTGTCTATCTCCTGTCTCAAATGAAGCACAGGATTGCTACCTAATGAGCTGTGTGTGATTGGGATGACACACACACACACACTCACACACACACACACACACACACACACACACACACACACACACACACACAGAGCCTTGTCCTCTCCATGTATAAGCTGACAGATAAGAGGAGCACTTCTCTAAATGAATGAGCCTCAACCATCCAGCCACTCCTCTTCATCATTTCACCTGTGTGTGGGTGTATGTGTGTGTGTGTTTGTGTGTGTGTGTTTGTGTGTGTGTGCGTGTTTGTGTCCTAATGACTGGATGTGGTGTTCTAGTTGTGACTTGTCGAATATGTTGGCCTTGCCAGAGGCTGTAGATAGCAGTCAATACACAGACAAACAGACAAGCACACGTGTACATTAATATATTCAATGTATGTATTTATCCATAATCAAGCAAAAAATGTTATTTTAAAATCATTGTTTTCAAATTTGGGTCAGGCCACAAAATATCATGCTTCCATATAAGCACATATCTCTTTAGCAAATGAAATACAAAATTTCCATTAGGACGGGTTAACTTTCCTTCCAAGTCGGGGAATACATTAGTTTTGCAGCAGTTCTGTTTATCTTTCCTGTCATTGCGATATGATTAATGAACATATTTTTTTTTAAAGTGGAGCTCGTCAGGAAAACTCATGAAAAGAAGCCTTTATGTTGACTATCTAAAACAGTTACAACAGACATATTGCCTGGACTAAATGTCAACGTGGTAAACACGCTAATGAAGTTCATATATTTATTTATTCATGTGTTTTCTGGACAGCTGGGGTGCGGTGTCTGTGTGTGTGTTTGTGTGTGTGGGGGTGCACACAGCAGCAAACATAAGCCGCATGTTGACTGCGACTTTGATTAACACTGGACTCATGCAGAGAGGCAGCATCCACTGAAGTGTGTGTGTGTGTGTGTGTGTGTGTGTGTGTCTAAATTAGTGTTTGTGTGTGTGTGTGTGATACTGTGTTTGTGTCTAAGTATTTGGGATTTGAGGGGTAACCCAAGAACAAACTATTTGATTGGACTTTGACCAGCAGTTAACTTATGTTACAACTAAGAATGTTTAGTCTGACTTGGGAATCCAAACAAATACACAAAACAGATTCAGTTTTCACTTTTTGATTAAATACAGACACGAATACACACACACACACACACACACACACACACACACACACACACACACACACAAGCCCACAGACAAACAACATAACTCCCACATACAAATCCACCATAGAAACACTTGAAAGCCACAGACTCATTTGTTGCGTATACTTTTGTCCCGTTCATCCACATCTAAAACACAAACACACACACACACAATCACATGCACCCTCACCCCACCTCCACGCACATACACAGTACAACAGCTATCCGCGGTTCAACTACTGAGCACAGAGGCAATTTGTAATATAGATTTCCTCTATAGGCCACCGTAGTGTACCATTTACCATTTCAAACCCTTTGATTTTTTTCCTTCTTCTTCCTCTTCTTCTTCTACGGTGAATAATGAATCTTGCCTGCTTGTCGATAGCAGTGCTCTGGACCTAATGATGGAGTCGTAACAGGAAACGGCCGTCACACCGCCGGTTAAACACCGTTTGGAGTCAAATGCTTCAAAAAGCTTGTTGGGAGGAGCGGCAATGGAGGGCGGCAGAGGCTTTTTTTCCTCTTTTAATGTCTTAAAAGTGTGAGTCGGTGTGTGTGTATACACACATGCATAAATATCCCCCGTACATACACGACCACACACACACTTTAACACAACAAAGCCACCGCCCCTGATGTGATGCATCGAATAAATGCAAGCAGGAAATTAAGAGGGACAAAGAGCAAGAGAGAGAGAGAGAGAGCGAGAGAGAGAGAGAGAGAGAGAGAGAGAGAACAGATAATATGGGAGATAAAACAGCCTTAAGCCGCAGCAAGGTGAGGATGTAGGAGAGAGAGAGACAGGCACGCCAAGGTTCAAAGTTAGCTCCGTCTAAATGAACATCACTCCCCCCCCCCCCCCCAACGCTCTAATTACCCATGCTACAACTGTACCACGCCGGCTCAGAACAGACACACACTTCTCCCTGGAGATCCCCTTCTGCTCAACCCTGCCCCTTCCTGCCAGAACCCCCACCCCCCACCCATCCGCCCCTACCCTTCTCCGAGATGGCACATTAGGGAATATCAGGGAATATTACACACAGGAATTACCGCCCGAAAGCACCTTGGCAGGTTTAGGGCCCTCGAATAACCCCCCCCCCCCCCCCCCCCCCCCCCCCTCCCTCCCCAAGACAAGATAATCCCGGCTCTAACTCCGGATATACGCCACTAATCATCCAAAGAAAAGGGCGAGAAGGAGAGAGAGGATAAAAAAAAAGGTAGTGGTGGTCGTGGAAACAGACGAAGAAGAGGAAGAAGAGGAAAATGAAGGTGGCGTAGTGAAGAAGGAGAAGGAGGAGGAGGAGACAGAAGAGCAAGTACAGAAAGGAAAGAAAGGACTTGAGCGTGAGGGGGGGGGGAGGAGGAAACGGAAGAGGGGAGAGAATGGGAGGAGGGGGGACAAAGGGGAAGGACTGTGGTCGTGTTTGTGGTTGGGTGTGTGCGTGTGTGTGTGTAAATGATTGCAAATACTTTTTTGGCTTTGTTCCATGCAGTTAGTTTCGATGTAGATCCAATTCATCATACGTAGAATAGCAACGCAACTTCCATAGGAGATCCAAGGTGATGTTTGTAAATGTTAGGAACCGTATTATTTTTCCTGTCTGTCTTGGTGTCGGGAACACCCCCCTGCATTGAGCTAAGTGTGTGTAGTTGTGTGTGTGGTTGTTAAACTGCGTTGGAACGGGAAACGTACCTGGTCCAGGACGTCCTGTCTCTCTCTCTGGGCTTTGAGTCTCATTCCCACTGCCTGCTGGAGGGCATCTGATACCGCAACCAGCTCCCTCTGCAGCCTGTCCACTTCTGACCTACACACAGACACACGCACACACACAAAATCACATGAAGACATAAGTGCACACACACACACACATATATTAAGACAGACATGCACCGGTAATATTACATGCAAACAAAATAATAATAACACAAAAAGGCAAACTAACCCATACATAAAAAACAAACCTACACTTGCTCTAACATGCAAGTGTAAACACACGCACACGCACACTCACACACACACACACACACACATCCATTGGCAAACACATGCACACAGACTGCCAAACAGTGCAACTCATTCAGAAGAAAATAACCCAAATAAAAACTAAATATAAATAAATAAAAAGCAAATCTTGAACAGAGGGATGATTGACAGCAGGAACTAGACTGGAACAGAGCGTCTGCTCGAGTGTGTGTGTGTACGTTTCGGTGCATGGTTAGCCCAGTGTGTGGGCCTGCATGTGTGTGTGTGTGTGTGTGTGTGTGTGTGTGTGTGTGTGTGTGTGTGTGTGTGTGTGTGTGTGTGTGTGCGTGCGTGCCTGCATGTGTGTATGTGGGAGAGTGTGTGGCAGCAGAGCTGAGGGACTGTGAAGGGGATCAATACGACGGGGTCTATTCCTGCCTTTCCAGCGTAAGTGTGTGTGTGTGTGTGTGTGTGTGTGTGTGTGTGTGTGTGTGTGTGTGTGTGTGTGTGTGTGTGTGTGTGCGCGCATGCGTGCGTGCGTGCGTACATGAGTAAGTGAGTTAACGTGTGTGCATGCCTGCAGCCTCGAGTCTGTGCATGCCGTCCATTCGGGCATCTGCGCAGCCGGACGGAGATCGATACGACAAATGATTACCATTTCCCACCAGCGTCCTCCCTCGCTCTCTCAAGCTGCTTCTGGACGCTCATTGAACACCAAACACACACACACACACACACACACACACTCCCCACCCAAACCACTAGCCCATGAACTGTGGAAGACCTGTCGTGAGATTGCGAAAAAAATGTAAAAAAAGTGAGGAGCTCAAAATATATTGGCCGGTAAAGTTATATGTAGGTTAGGCTGCTCTCGGGCCATATGGGCCTACAGGGTATTCGTCCACAGCCCACATTCACCCCCTGGATTCACGAGCGAAATGAGAAGCTATAAGAGGTCAATACAGTTAGTGGAATGAGTTCAAACCAAAGAACATACATTACAAAAAATTACCCCCCCAAAAAAAAGCTGTTCTGAAAGTTTTAGACCGCAGTGAAAAAGAACGAAAATTAGGGGGGGAAGAAGAAAACACGTGGTGAGACGAAGAGAGGGAACGACGGGGAAAGGGAAAAAAGAGGGAGAGAGAGAGAGAGAGAGAGAGAGAGAGAGAGGGAGCCGTAGAGCAGAGTGAAGGGAGAGGCATCCCGCAGAGAGAGGACATAGCTTCCCACTCCACAGCTGGAAGCCATTAGTACTGTACACTGCTGTAAAAAAAAATGAAAGGACTTTGATCTTTCCAAACTTATTAGATACTACTTTGTTTGCAGTAAACAGGATAATACGTTGCAAATGAGAAAGATACGGTTACGCTGAGTTTGGTGAAGCGCCCCCTGTAACAACGGAATTTTTTTTTCTAAAAGGGGCTTAAACGTAATAAAGAGTAATAATGTAAAGTGCGGCCCATAAAATCTCCGAGTTTTAAATTGTCGGTCGACGATGAGAATATTCCATGGCTCAACTTTTTACGGAGAGACTCCCAGGGACCAGGGCCGCTACAGTCGGGTCATGTCGAAACCAAAACCACAACCACAGCTATGTGGCGTGCACGCACACACACACACACACACGTTCCTTGGGGATACATGGACACTGATATCATCGCTATGGTGTTCTAGGGGCGTTCTAGGGGTCAACCGTAGGGTCTTTGGCAACACGTTGACCTTTTTTGACTTCATTTCAGCCACTTCAAGAGGTGAATCAAGAGGTGTTGATATTACACAAAAGATACGTATTGAATACGTAAGATATGTATTGTTTTGGATTATATACTACATCTGCATTTACATGTACGGACAACTGCATAAGTTGATACCTAACTTGATATCAGGTATACAGTATACGGTAATGTAATATGGTAACACTTTACAATAATGGTACATGAATGAATCTTCAATTAACATAGTTAATTAGTTATCGAATATTTAAAAACATTTGCGTAAGGGTTAGGGTTAAATAATGTATATATATTAACACTTTAGTTAACATGAAGACCCTTACCTTGGTTAATATGAACACCATTAGTACATGATTACTAGAAAACTAGTGAGCTGTTTTTTGCTTAATGCTAATTAATGCTTAATTTGCTTATTGAAAAAGTGTTAGCATAGCATATATACACAGAGTGATCCTCTCCATCGGGATATTGCATAAACCATCAACATGAAAACTGATATATTTCTGTGTACGGCAGACCTGCGTCGTGGACTACCTTTAAAGTGCTGCGTGAAAGGTGCATTATCGATAAAGTTTGATTTGATTTAAACATAGCACCCAGCGGAGACTCCGGGCCTCCCCTGCTCCACAGATGTAGGGTTAAGGAGCCCTCCGCTCTGCCCCCCGCGGGGGAAACCTCCATGGTTTTCATTACCCGGCATGGGGGGACTGCATGGGAAAGGGATGAAAGAAAGGACACAGCCTCCTCCCTTCCTCTCCTTCCTTTCCTCCCCGTTACTTCCTGGGTCTGTTCCTTGGGTGTACCCTCCGCTCCTCTGTGTACCCGTTACCTTCTCTTCTCCTCCTCCATCTTCCCCTCGCTCCGGCGGCGCCCCGCTCGCCGCGCCTCCTCCTCGGCACGCACAGACAACTCCTCAACTGAACGAGGCAGAGAGAGAGATGGGGCGAGAGAAATAGAGAAAGGGCGAGAGAGAGAGAGAGGGGCGAAATAGACAGACAGAGATAGTATATAAGTAAGAGAACCGACGAAAGAGAAAAATAGAGGAGACCTAGATTTATATAAATATATATATATACTACTTTCCATTTTTTCAATTTAATTACTAAAAAACGTCAGCACTTGAGTTAGTATAATACACCCTTTACACTGACCAAGGCTAAAATTATGAAATAAAAATAAAACGCATGCCAACAAAAAGTGTTACTGAGCTGCGATGCCAAGCTACAAGCCATACAAATAAATACATGATATAAGAACAGAAATATGAATCACCTTCAATGTAAACTAAGAAAACCTTTTACAGGGCCAGACGGTTCACACAAACATGCACACACACACACACACACAAATACAAACAAACACACACACACGCACATGCACACACACACACACACACACACAAACACCACCAGAACTTAAGACATAGTGTGGCACCCCTTATTTTTTTCTTAGTTTCAAGGGAGAGAAATGGGAGAAGCGCTCCCAGGCTCCATCAATAGATGGCACTCTTTACCTGGAGCAGGCCTGTTGCCGGTAGCAACATCCTCCCTACGGCCCCTTCAATCATGCTATCCGCTTCCCCCCACACACACACCCCTCCCATTCCGCACACCCCCCCCCCCCACCACACTCTGTCCACATGCAGTATCTTTGCCCCCCCCCCCCCCCAGTCATTGTCCCACACTCTCTGGTTTATCACGTCAAGCGGATGCATAAAACCCCTCTACCGGGGCTCTGGGGTGTGCGGGGTTCGGGCGTCTCTGTTCTCCGGTCGAATGTCACACTTTGGTCGCTCTCTGGCGTTCTTTTGTTCCTCACGCTGTTTTGTGAGTCAATGGTTTTTCATTGCTGTTGAGAAGAGGAAAAAAAAACAAAAAAACGGAAAAGAAAAAAAAAACACTTTTCCGTATATTCAGTATTCACTGAATATAACATAAACTGTCAACCATCGGTGGCCAAGGCTAGTGAATATTGAGAAGGTGGGTGAGGGTGTTGAATATGTAGAAGTGTGTGTGTGTGTGTGTGCGTGTGTGTGTGTGTGTGTGTGTGTGTGTCTTGTGTGAATGTGTTCTCCTGTGTATCTTCTTAGGGAGCGAGAAATGTTTGGTATATTGCTAAAATAGCCATAGACCGGCATTTGCAAAAAAAGCTGCTGAAACGAAATGCTGAAGCAAATACCACAGAGGAAGGAAAAATGGGTATGGAAAAGCCTACACTTAATAAACCCATGATTAATGTATGGCTTTGCAGCATTCAAACTGGTTAAACTGAAGCCCAAGGAAAATTGAAGAGGCAACTGGAATTGGTAAATATTTAACGATGCACAAACACAGTGATTTTTATGATTATTTTACTCTTCATTCTATTCCATCGTGTCTGCTGCATTTTTTTTGTTAATCAACCTCAAGGATAAAGTTTTGAATTTTTCATTTTTTTATATGAATCTAAATAATCAATAAAAACAGGGGATTGTGAAAACTTCAGCCAGGGATCAAATTCACATTCAAGGCATTAGTCCGGGATGACCTCCATGACACTGACTACCAAGAAAAAGCCACAGGGAGAGCAATTAACTACAGTTCAGCCCAACACATACACACGCATACACACACACCCACACGTACACACGCACACACACACACATAAACAAACACCTATGCGTAAATACACACACATACACTGACATAAACAAACACACACCTGTGAGTGAACACACACACACACACACACACACACACACACAAACAAACACACCTGTAAGTGAACACACACACACTGGAATACATGTGATTGAACACACACACACACACACACACACACACACACACCTGTGCCTGACAACACAAACACACACAAAAACAAACACACACCTGTGAGTGAAAGAACACAAAAACACACATGCGCGAACACAAACACACACACAGACACACGCACACACACACATAAATGGGGTAGAGTAGAGTAGTCTAGGATACAGCGGGGGTTCTCTCCATGTGAATATCTCCAGGGCCGCAGGAGGAACAGATGTTATCAACTGGAGTCTCTTCTCTCTCAGAGTGTCTAAGACAGGATGCCCAGGGTAACCAGGGCAACGGGGTCACTCTATAGGCACTGTGGAGGACATATCAATGCCTCGTTTGTATTCATTATTGCGTGTGGTTCATACATATATATATATATATATTATAAGTAATTCTGAATTACCCTCTTTTTAAGTAAAAATACTTCGAACGAATCTGCGAAATTCATAACATTGATTATCACAATATAATAAAAAAACAGACCATTTCTATCTAATATGTATGATACATATGATGAGTAAAAGCAATAGAGGAGATGTTGGATATTTGGTTTAATACAACATCATTTACTGTAAATTCAGTAGGCTGTGGCTTTTATGATCTTTTTATTCTAAATGTCAAATCAATACAAATCCACAAAAGTATGTGTCTAATGTGTCCATACAAAATTAAATCAAGTACAAAACACGTAAAATACATTAATTGAAGTCCATTGACAGCCCTTGTTATTGCTCCTGCATTCATTAAATGTCACGGTCAAAATGCCTGCGAGTATCCACATAGCAACTAATGCTCGCTAATGGCAACAGGAGGGCTGAATGCATGAGGATGACATTAGCCAAATCACTATCTTAACTAGCAGAAATCCTCGTCTTCTGATATGTTCTAATATCTCCACTATGTCTTGTCTGTACAGCTAATGCTGAATTGCTTTGTGATACAGTAATATTTTGTACCACACATATTACATGATATCATTCTCGGATTCATTTTTAATTGTGAGCAGCATATTTAAAATGGCTTGCCTATTTAGAGACCAAACATGAATGAGTAGTATCCTTTTGTTACATTAGATGCTACCTGAAATAAGTACTGTACGCTACTCTAGTTTGGAGGGCTAGCTTGACTAGCTGAACAGGAGGCTGTTTGGTTCACAAGGGCTTCAGACGAAAAACCTTGGAAGATAAAGGGTGAAAATGGGATTCTTTTCAGATAATTTTTAAAAAATAGCAAGGGTAAAGAACAACGCTAGTGACAACAACAACAACAACAACAACAAAAACAACAACTTAACTCTCAGCCTACCAATAGGGGGAAAACTCTGAAGGTGGAGACAGAGCAGGTAGAAAACACACGCAAGGGCAAATAGCTAGCAGCTAGCCTAAAAGCCTCAAAAGGCCTAAATAAATAAAACCCACTTCAGTCAGATGTAGCCTCCAATGCTATCGCCCCATTCAATGGGGATCCCTGGCTGTTTTTTCTCCACACATGATGGAGCTCATGTGGATCACGGCATGCCAGTGTCTTCATTACATTACTAATCTGGAAGTCTCTCTCTCTCTGTCTTTTCATCCAGCGTCTCTTTTTGTCTCTGCTCCTTTAAAATAGCTTCACGGGCAAAGTTCTAACATGCGTTATGACTTGGCAGTTTAACATAATGTAAAACCGGCATCTGTCTCTATCTCTCTCTCTCCCTCTTTCCAGTTCCCTTTGGGCTATGTAGAGGCCCCTGTCTAATTTCATATTTGGGGTCTACTTCAAACTATCTCCCAAATCTTTTACCCCTTTAAAACCTGCTCTTTTATTAGTTCACTTCTTCTCTCTCTCTCTCTCTCTCTCTCTCTCTCTCTCTCGCGGTCACCTCTTTGACCCCTTTAAACCGGCTTCACATGAATAAGGGGAGAGCATAAATGGTTAAAGGTATATACGCTGGAAAAAAGGGCTCAGCGGACCCTCCCCCCCCCCACCCCTGGGGACGGGCTTAATAAGACATCAGTCATGCCCACGTCGGACCCCCGTCTCCTCCGCTCTCCTCCGCCGTCGAGATGATGGCGGACGCTCCCGGGGGCTCACCTTCAGCGAGCGCACGCCGACCAAATCACTAATTCACCCGCTTGTACGCCGGCTCCGGATGCAAGCGGCGGGCGGACGACTAAATAGTAAATAAAAGGAAGGCTGCGTGACCCGGGTTGCACTCTGGAGCGGCCGGAGAACACGGGAGCACGGGCCAATCAGAGCCGGGCTTACCAGGCGAGGTTTCTTATGAAGCCGAAACCTCAGGGCGCCGTCGTATCCTCGCAGGCCCCTGAGGCTCATATCCAAAGCTTTGCAGGTGTGTGGGGGGGGGGGGGGATGGGAGTTGGGGGCGCAATGCTGGGCGGGCCCCCACGGACGCGAAGTTACGGCGGGAAGTTTTACGCAACCTACTGCGCCTGGGTCCGGGCGCATGCGGGGGGGGGGGGGCATGGCAACAAAAATACACCTCCGCACGAGAAACACAAAATACCAAGGCTTGTCCCTCTCGCTTGCTGGCTCTGAAGAACCTCACCTCACACAAACACACAAACGCACTCCTAAAAAGCTAAATACACACACACACACACACACAAACACACACATACACCGACCCCAACAGACTCCCCTCTCGCTCTCTGTGTGCGCTCTCGGGTTTATTTACAATCCTCTGGCAGCGGTACAAGGGCCCCAGGCTATAACACACGGCAGCTAATGCTCAAACTGCCAGGTAATCTCATGTCAGACATCCCCCTTTGATAGAAACTGATCAATAGACTCTTGTAAAGGAGTCATTTTCTCTGATGTTTCTGCCAACCCCCTTCTCTCCTCTCTACTCTCTCTATCTCTCTAACTCACCCCATCCCTCTCTCTCTCTACCCTTCCTCCCCTCCCCCACCCTCCCCCACTCCCCTCTCTCTCTATCCCTCCCTCTCTCTCTCTCTTCTTCGTCTTTTTCATTAGCCATACATTTATAATTCATATTTTGGTCGGGCTGGTGGAGTGGGGGGGGAGATGGGGCGGGTGGGGTAGATGGTTGGACTCGCTCTGAGACAAAGGTGTGGTGCCTGTGTGTGTGTGTGTGTGTGTGTGTGTGTGTGATGGGGGGGGGGGGTTCTCTTTGTGTAATAAAGAACAATGGGGGCTCGCGGCGGCGTGGACGCGAGCGGGAGCGGACACGCCGTCGAGCCGCTGTTTGTTGCCGGTTCCGGTGAACAACAGTTTTGGGGATCGATAGAGTGTGAAATGGGATTATAGCTAGTAATAGAGGTGAATTGGAGGAGAGAGGCCATGAGCGTGCCCGCCCCTCAGTCCGGTGCGTGTCTGCGTGCGCTTGTCTGTGTGTGTGTGTGTGTAAGTGTGTGTGCCTGTCTGAGAGAGAGAGAGAGAGAGAGAGAGAGAGAGAGAGAGAGAGATCAAAAGTGAGTGAGAGATTGAATGAAATGAGAGTGAGAGAGTGATTATTTGTTTAATGTTGGCTTCATTAGCAGCTCAACGCACACAGACACGTAAACACACACAGACGACGTATACACAGGCGCACACGCATGCACACTCCATAGAGTGATGATTTCTGATCATTCAGATCAATAGGTTAACGGATCGACACACTTATGCTGCCTAACAGACACCTCGAATGACTTTCTCAATGTGGACAATATGAGAAGACGTGAAGCAACAATGTTTTCGAACCTGTTCACATCGGTCATCCGTCCAGAGATCTGCAAATAGGCGCTTCAATGGTTGTCCCAAGAAGACATTTAATAAGTGACGGAGGGATTCCTGTAACTGTGGTCAGCTGAATTTATCTGTATGATCAATCCGTCTATCATACATATTTCCTCAGCCGGGAGGTTCTGCTAAGCATTAGTAGTGCCTTCCTTGCACTCCCACCCACCTTTGTCATGATTACAAAATGCAGATATGCTCGGAAAAGTATGAAAGTCAAAATCGAAGTTACATAGCGAAATGTGAAACCATATAATTGGAAATAGGTGTACTTTTATTCAAATTTCCTCTGATTGCTTTCTCTTTATTCAAAGGAACCCTTGTTTCTTCTTTCTCATCTTCAGATGTCGACGATTTTATACTTTTGGTCGGTTCGTTGGTAGATCAGAAAATAAATAAAGAGGGAAGCCTGCCTTTTGCAGAATAATCACAAGAGATGCGGCCTGGTTGACATAATCCTGGTTGTCAGGACATAATAAGACTTGTTTTATATCTATCATTGGAATGAATCATCTAATAAAGGTAATTGATGATAATCAATTTCATACCTCAGTGATGCAACATTGGGCATTTACCTTGCCTGAACTGTGTTTCTTTTGTTTTCTATCAGAATTGGAAGGTGGGCTGTTTACATTACATGGTCCAAAACTAGCATTGGGAAAAACATTATATTCTGGACACAGCAGATTCTGATACAAGCTCAGTAAACTGTGATGTGTAGATTGCAAAGCTAGATATCTTAACGGTGCTTCAAAAGCTTCCAGCTTGCTAAACTATCATCAATAGTGTAGGTTCCAAGATAGCTTTTTTTGTCCATCAACCTATGCTTAACATCCCTAATCGTTTTGTGTGTTTTCATTATGTTTTCCATATATTAGATATCTATGCTCAATACCGCTTTTCTAAAATAAAAATAAAACATGCATACTTTTTATTGTTATCTACCTTTACTTGGTGTGTATAATGGTGTGTTCACCATCGTGGTGGTGTGTCCGCAAGTATCAATATAGATTAAATATCTTGTGTAAGTCTGTTGAGGTCCCCTACATTGGGAACCAATGCACTGCTGCTGCTAGTGTTTCCTGGCCCAGTCCCTTGTCCACTGCTGGGACCCTGTGGGTTCCCTAAAGAGGCATTGTGTCTTCAGCTGCACACATCTGGCCCCTCACCTGCCCCCTCACCTGGTCATTACCTCAGTTTGAACCCTTTTTCTGCACTGCAGTTTTGTGTGTGTGTGTGTGTGTTGTGTGTGTGAGTGTGTATATGTATATGTGTGTGTGTGTCTGTGTGTATATGTATGGGTATGTGTGTGTGGGTCTGTGTGTGTGTATGTGTATGTATGTGTTTGTCTGTGTGTGTGTGTGTGTTTGTGTGTGTTGGTTTGTGTTTGTGTGTGTATTTATGTGTTTGTCTGCGTGTGTGTGTGTTTGTGTTTGTGTTTGTGTTTGTGTGTGTGTGTGTGTGTGTGTGTGTGTGTGTGTGTGTGTGTGTGTGTGTGTGTGTGCTCACAGGTGCTAGGTTTTAGTGGTGGGTCAGCATTCTGCCCGACCTGTGTGGGATCCAGTATTTTGCCGGCGATCCTTCAAGCGAAATCTGCTTGTTGTTTTCGCTGCGAATGTTTACCACCGCATGTGTTTTTGTCTGTGTCTTGGGTACCTAGTCGCTGCAATCATTACACATCCAGCATTCCGTTGTATTTCAAATGGCAGAAGAAGATAAAAGAAAAAAGAAAAGGAAAATAAAATGATCTTATCCCATCACAGTGTTATTTCTTTTTTTACGCAACAGCGCTCGCTCTTTGTGCTTATAAACCGGCCTCTTTTGTTCCTCGCGACGATTCCTCGGGCTGACTCCTGACCTTGTCCATTCAAACCCCAGTTGTATCTGGGGTTTGTATGTAAGTAAACAATGTTCCCTTTTGTCGTAATAACCCATCCATTATAATATTTCGTCTTGCGCTACAATGGCAACCCTAGCGCCGCTCGGGCTGTATTTGCAGGAGGTAAGAGTGGAATAATGGCAGGATTTGTGTGAAGCGTCGGGGGAGTGTATTCCACAGCTTTGTGTGTGTGTCCGTGTGCGCGCAGTGCCTCTGTGTGTGTGTCTGTGTGTGGGTACGTTCGCGTGTGTGTTTTAATCACAGACAAAGGCCAGGCTACACTGCGCTGTCTCTATCTTGTTAATGAGCAATGTTCAGCGAGCAAGTCAGCCACTGTCTGCCTCGGCGAGACCTCAGATTCATCTCTCTGCGGACAATAGGTGATTGTGTGTGTGTGTCTGAGTGTGTGCGGCTATACCTTGGAGAGTGTGTGTGTGCTAATTAAGGCAGCGGGAGCAGAAGAAAAGGTTGCGCGCGGGTGTCGGTGAGGGCCACCCTCGGAGTGACCGTGGATGTGTACGTTAATTCTTAATGAGACATTTCTGGTACCCAGAGAGACCTGGCCATCGTCTGCTGTTGCTACTGCAGACGCACACACAGACACACACACAGACACACACACGCACTATAAAGAACACTAACACATACACATTAAACACACACACATATATTCCTGCCTGGAAACACACATACCCAGATACACACACAAACACAAACATTCGCCTGGACAGGTATATGCCTGCCTGTAAACACGCACAAACACACACTTACAAGTCTATGATACATACACACACACTCACACAAACACAAGCACAAACACACGTGAATTCCTGCCTTAAGTCTATGGTACACACACACACAGGCACGTGCACGCTACATCATTACGACAGAGCTCAGACGCCACACCATTAAATCAAAGCTCTTTTTGCGCGCATGTCTGGGCGTATGCCGCTGTGTAGACATACAGCGAACCCAGTGAGTGTATCGCTGTTACCGCCGTGCTCTGGCTGGCCAATTGGAGCTTACCGTTTGATCAAACCAGCAACGGGCGCATGATTGCGGGGACAAAAGGCAGGGCTTACTGTACGTTCACGGCTAGCACAGCCGCTAACGGAGGGGACACTGCGGCTAAAAGTTCACAGAGGATTCTTTTTAATAGCTCACAGATGAGAAAAAAAAAAAACAATAAAAAACACACATATCGCAAGGGACAAGTGGTCCTCTATTTGAAGAGCATTCAGAACGTATCTCGTGGTCACTTTGTCACTTGAGAGGCTCGCTCTGGGGACACTCTTTGTCTTAACGCCGTCCCGGTGGTTTTGAACCCCCGAACCCAAAGACGGGGCGTCGGGGATTGACGCAGAACTCTTGAAGACTTTTACTCGTGTTGCTGCTTTAAGCTAGGTCATTGCTTCTTCGAAGTTCCAGCTTGTTTATTTATTTATATGTATTTTTTGGTTTATTTTTTTTACCAACTGTATATTTCAGTGCTGAGCCAGTACGGTGAAGCTATTTGCGAGCCCGCTCCCGCAGTCGTACGCATATGTAACGGATGGCGCTTGGTAATGAGTAGCGGTGAATGGTACATAACGAGTGAGTAATGGAGCACTTCAACGCCTTTACGACCCACACTCGAACATCATCAGATGGCAGAAGAAATAACTGCTCACGCACACACTGTTTGTATGTCTATATATACAGAAGTATGCAGTACCGGCCATCTATAGAGATAGAATTTGGTTGGATAAAATAATAACAGCTTTATTCATCAGAAGTGCGAGTGACGCATAGATTGACTGACTAACTATTGATCTCTTTGATGTATTGATCTATATTGATTTGTTTGTTGGCACAACTGATTGATTGATTGATTTATCAATCGAACAATTGATTGACTTGAGAAACATGGGAAACTATCGACTTGTTTTATTCACTGATTAGAAAGATGTGTTTGGTGACACAACTTATTGATCGATTGATTGAAAAAATCGACTTGTTTAATTTGCAGATTTTAATGATTGTTGTGTGATCGATCAAACTGGTCGATCGAACAACGGATTGATCAATCTATCAATGGGTCGATGGATCAGGGTCTCCGTGGGGGGGCAGGCAGCTATCTCGCACCTGTCTGTCTGTGTTTGCCTCGCAGGTCCTCCAGCTCCTTGGTCAGCTGCCTGGCGCGGGCCCTCAGTGCCTGGCTCTCCTGGGCCGCGCCCTCCCCCCTCTGCAGGGCCTCCTGGAGCCTCTGGACCTCCGCCCGGCCCGCCTCCGCCTCCAGGCCCAGGCGCTCTGCCTCCTGCCGGGCCGCCCTCAGCGCCTCCGCCGACACCCGCTGGAGCTCCTCCAACATCTGGTGCTCCGCAGGTGCACCATAAAAAGGCACGCATGTCAGAAATGCCTTGGTGTGTGTGTGCGTTTGTGTGTGTGTGTGTGACGTAAATGACTGAATCCACCTGCATAGTACTTATACGACTAAATAAAACAGTGTGTGTGTGTGCGCTTGGGTGCGTGTTTGTGTGTGTGTATGTGTGTGCGTGTGTAGGGCGGGGGGGGGGGGCCGATCATAATCCAACGTATAGTGTTAAGAAGCTGGTGTTAATTACGCCTTTATATGCCGAGTGCCGGGGTCTAAGTACGCACGTATATTATTATGTACACAACGCCCCCCCCTTTGAATGTAGATGTAGATTCGGTGTCCTGACATGACACACACGCTCATTACAAACCGTGCCACATGGGAGATGATGTGGCAGACCAGACGAGACGGCAGGGGGAGGGAGGGGAGGAGAAGGGGGCTTGTGTGTGTGTGTGTGTGTGTGTGTGTGATCCTCAGCGTTGTGATACTTGTATGTAGCACTTGTATATGCCAGAGGGCACAGGAAGTAATGTGGAAAGAATGTACCCCCCTGCAAGCCCCAACCCCACATTGCTGCACTCACACACTGCCCCCCCCCCACACACACACACACACACACGCGCACACAGACACACACACAGACGCTTTATCTCACACACGCCCATGAGTGATGTGTCTGTGACTGCGCGCTGTGTTGGCACGCTGCCAGGCCGCCGTCACCACTTTGACTAATTTGAATATTTAGTGTTCCATTGAGCTCTTAATTGGAGTCAATTGCACCCGCCTTGGCAAGCGCTTGCCGCCTTCATTAAAGGTGAGGCAATTTGTTTCTGCCATGCAATCATGCCACACATCACACACACACATGAACACACACACACACACACATGAACACACACACATACACACACACACACACATATGAACACACACACAAGTACACACACACAAGTACACACGCGTCGTTCCAGGGTTCTGTGTGTGTGCTGTGGCAAGGTGACAAACGGCTGGTGTCTTCATTCGTCTAAAACCTGCTCCACTAGAATGCCCCCCGCTACAGCTCACAGTAGATTATAGTGTGCAGGTTCAATTTACGCTGGTCGTTTGGTCATTCAGGTCATATTATGGGCATTGTGACTGACTCACTCAAAAGGCTGATCAGGTGATCATAGTATTATAGTATAGCATAGTATAGTAAAGTATAGTGTAGTATAGCATGGTAAAGTAAAGAGTTGTACTATAAGATTACCACAAAAACAATGCTAAGAGATAACCACAGAAATATCATAGTATAATAAATGTGCTGGAATTTTTACTAGTTTTTACTAATAGTGTTAGAAATGCGGACTTTTGATATAAATCTTAAGGTTGAAAAACATTTTCTAAACCATGTATGAAGTTGCTTTGCATTCATTAGGAAAGACAGGAACGGTATAATTTCGGCCACACCTGCTCCTGGTGGTCCCTGCTTCTCTGGCTGTCGGTGAGCTCCAGCTTCAACCGTGTTACTTCCTTTTCAAGCTTGGTCACTTCCTGATCCTGCTGCCTGCAAGTGGTCAGGTGGTTGTGGTGGGCCTCGACCAGACCTCGCTCCAACTCGGCTTTCTCCTTCGACCTGGGAGAAAAGATTGGAGTTTGTAACTTGTCTTTGTTTTAAGATAATCCTTCTCCCACAAATTACATTCATCTATCAATATCTTAAAACCACTGTCTGTGGAAAACCACTGTCTGCACTATGCGCATAGTGGTAATGGGCTGTGATATGCTCGCTGATTTAACGTTCCCATTAACATGACAAACGATTTGATATGAGAATAAAATCGGAAGGCCTACAAAATATTTACAATTTGTTTTAGCAACGCGATCCGACTTGTGAATAAACACACAATGGCCTTTTTGACGTTCCATATGGTTGGAGTATTAAAATGTACATCAATATGGTCCCGCACATCAACAAATCGGACACTATGTCATGTTTTTGTCATCTGATTTTGTAATCTGACTGATTAGTATACCAGAGAGAGAGAGTTAGAGAGAGAGAGAGAGAGAGAGAGAGAGAGAGAGAGAGAGAGAGAGAGAGAGAGAGAGAGAGAGAGATGTTTGGTGGATGGAATCATAAATCACCAGGGAAACAATATCCATATAAGGCCATTGGGAATGAACACAGAACCGGCAAAGTAGAGGATTAAAAAAAGTGCGGACAGGGAAAAAAGAGAGATACAGTGCTCCAGAGAGTAAAGAGGGAGAGAGGGAGAAATACAGAGCAAGAGAAAGAGAGAGAGTGGCGCTAGAGAAAGAGAGAACGCGGGGGAGAAGTGGAAAGGAATTTATAGCCAAGGAGTTGTGTAAACTCTTGATATTACTGTGTCTCCAGCTTAGTCCTTATCTGAAGGATAGCTCTCTCAGCCTCCGCCAGATGTTGCACTTGGTCAGAGCAGCGCTGAAACATAGAGGCACATGGCTCAAATACAAACACACACGCACACGCCCACGCCCACGCACACACATATACACACTCACATACACAAACAAAACTAGTCATACAGGAAAATTGTACTGGAATATATTTATTGGAAAAGGAAAATACAGACACACGTTTTTGGAAACTGTTTAGCGAGTTCCGCCCAACAACTGAAAGCACTTTGGCGAGTAAAGTATGGCACCCGTCTACAACATACATGTATGGCATGAATGATACGGGTGATGTGTCAGGGTCGGAATTCATTCACTGGGAATTCACAGTAGTTCCTCCTGAGTCCCGGCTGCAATAAGCTTGCAGAAAACGGGAACACTGCTTGGAATCTAAATGAATCCTGCGATTGCTGTGGCTTTACCTTCTGCAGCTGCTGGTTGTCTGACAGAAGGCTGAGGTGCTCCCGGTCTGGGTAAGAATGAGTCTGCCTGTGCAGGATTAGCTCTCTCTCACACATCGACGTCTACGGAAGAAGAAAAAATATATATCAAAGGGAGAGGAATCAAGTGCAAGTCAAGGCGAGGCAAGGTGAGTGTGCTTATAAAACACCCTTCAAAGACAAGGCCGTTTGGAGTGCTTTACATAGGCAGGAATCACGTCACACTGAAAGGAAAATCATTAATTTAAAACGCAATCAAATTAAATACTTCCAAAGAGATATGTGTAATTAAAGCATAAGATGATAATATAATAAAATATTCAAGTGCTGTCTTAATTGGACTAGTCTGGAAGCATACGTAGACTAATGTGTAACTAAAACAGGACATTTTCTCACACACACACACACACACACACACACACACACACACACACACACACGGATAGAGTGAAGGTCAGGGAAGATGCACACTTGTAATTCAAAAATTGTCACGATAAATCAATCAATCGAAAATCAACAGTTACCCTACTAATCAAAACAACAATAAGGACAAGTAATTTGTTATTCACCGTCTCCTTTTTAACTTTATTTTCTAGGATAAAAAAATTGCTGTGTTCTGAACTGATTTAATCAATTTATATTATCTTCAATGGAAGAATAGTGTCAGGGTCCCTAAATAAACAAGGCATGAAGTCAGTGATAGAGGCCCCTAATGTGTGGCTTTGGAAAACCACTTGGAAAATTATGTAATAACAAAAGGCAAGTCTTCCTTGACATTTGAACATTCATCAGGATGTAATTAAAGAAGCCAAAAAAGGTGGATTTAGCATTTTGAAATTTTCCGTCATTCAAATGCTAAAACGAAATCGTACAGGCCTTCACCCAGGCCGTGGCCGTGACGGTCACAGCAGCGTTTAAAGCAACGGTACCGCGGTATTATTCAGAGCTGCTCTCAAACCCATGCGTTTTTGTTGACACGCTCGCCAGAACTCCTCATCGCTTTGCCGTTTGCTTTACTCTTTGAATTCAAATTTTTTTCACTCCTATTTTGTCTCCTCAGAGAGTCTGCGGTGGCGGCGGTTGTCAATGGCAATTGAAGAGGTTAGTGATTGCCTGGTGATGCTCAAGGTAGTGAATTAGCGGGACATGAAGCTACCCGGGCACTCCTAACCTCTTCATAGACGCTTCACAATCAAAGTCATTAGCCAATGTAATAAAGGGTCCAAGATATAGCCATTCTTCACCAGTCCAACTCTTTTATAACCAACAGATTAAAGTTGATTGGATTAAAATGACATTCCACCCGTCTGACCTTGGCGACGGCAGTTAAGTTCATCCAAATTAAATTTCTCTGTTGTAAAAATGATTCATTTGTTACCCGTCGTTGTAAATATAAAACAGAGCGCAAAATGGGGAGAAAGGATTAAGTGACACGCGTGGCTGAGTGCGTGCACACGTGTGCGTAGAAACATGAACGCACGCACACACACACACACACACACACACACACACACACACACACACACACAAACACACAAACGTGTACCCCAGTGTTCAAGCACAACCACCAGGTGTATATCGTAGTGCACAGACTAACTATGAAATATTGATCAATCCCACATGTGATTAAATGCACAGATGCACATGGTTAAGGAAATGACAATGACGAGTAGTCCAAACCAACTCAATCATAAACGTAGGGAGGAAGAAAAACATAACGGTGTGTACGTGTTTCTAAATTGTAATGTGCATGGTTAGTTGTGTGTGCATGTATGTGCAGATGAGTGCACAAACCTGTTGTTTCAGATCGTCCACCTGTTTGTTCAATGCCACAACCAGGCCCTCACAAAGGCCCACTTTGGCCTGGCTCTCTCTCAGCTGACTCTGAGTGGCTTGCAGCTCGTCCATCAAATGGGCCTGGGCCTCTTGCGTGTGCTCCCATTGGCTGAACATCTCCCGGTACCGCCCATCCAGTTCGGCCAGTTGTGCCTTGGCTGCACTCGCTGCTAAGAGGGAGTCTCTTAGCTAAAAGTTAAACATATAATGTATAATTAATAGATACAAATAAATAAATAAATAAATATATATATATATATATATATATATATATATATATATATATATAAGTAATTTGGACTAATCAATGGGGATTGAATCATGCATTTTAAAAGACAAACTGAAAATTAAAAAATTAAAAAATAAGAATATAATAAATAAAAAGCATTAACAATGAGCTGTGTTCCCTATTCGAAGGTTTGGTCAGGAAGAAAATCTAATCCAAAGACGGGAAAGGTCAAAAGGTCAAAAGTGGGAAATGTGTAGTCAACGCGGAGCTAAAAAGACTACAATCACGGTGGCTACCTGCTGCTGTGAAAAGCACAGCTCCTCCTCCATGCAGTCCACCTGGCCCTGAACCTGCTGCACCTTCTCTATGGCAACAGCGTACTTCTGCTTGAATATGGCCACGCTCTCCTCGTGTTTCCGGGCGGACGCCGTGGCCTCCTTCAGGTCCTCACGAGTTCCTTCCAACTGACGGCGTGTGGATTCCAACTCTGCGTCCCTCGTCTTCATGAGACCTTCATAAGCCTTAAGAAAGTCAACGAGGGACAGGCTGAGATGTATTCATATCGGACGCTATTTCCACATCGTCTGATTGAAAAGCAGAGACCCATGTCCCAACGGCTTGTAGTGTGGTCAGTATGGTCAGTGTGGTGAAACCGGCACCCTGTAACTTTTTAACTGCAGCCGTCACTTTGGTTCAAAATTAGGATCTCTAGTCTTTGCCTTTTCCTCCACAGACATGAAATGATGCAGAGTGAAAAAAGCCCTTCGATGGTTGGGCCATGGGTGGATTCCTGTCATTGTTCGACACTTGGTCGTTTGCTTCGTCAAGTAGTGGAGAGTGTGCATACAGAGTGCAGGTCAAACCAAACAAAAACATGAATCATGGATTCAAAATATGCATAGTTTGAGATACAAGTGCTTTGATACTTCCGCTAAACTAAGAGTGAGGGCACACTGTGCTAATCATTGATTTGTGATCATCTTTTATTTAAAAGAAAACTAATCTGCGTCAGTGTCTCCCATTTACCAGAGATATATTCCAAAATCGCACCTGCTGTACTCAGCTAAATTAGCACTGAAAAAAAAATGAAATGGAAAATGTACCAAATGATAGACATGATCGATACTGCAACAGCACTCTCACAAACAACAAAACACAAGGACCAGAAGACAGACAGACTGGCCTAGAGACGGATGCATAGCAACAGAAAAACATAATGGGCATGGAAACATCCTATACATTCAAGGCAGCATAAAGGACTGTCTGCGCCGTGCGGGGCAGGGTGTCTGTGTGGGCTAGACTGCATGGCCCGCAGAGTGCAGCAGCCATGTTGATTAGCAGAACAAAGAGGACGGGACCACTGGTTTAATCCCGGTGTTGCACTGAGCCTCCCCCCTACAAATGTGTACGTTCTTCAAAGCGAAAAAGAGCATGTAAAAAGGATAAATACGAGAGAAAAAAATCAACCAGGCTTTATCCATGTTAATCCCTGTTCTAATCTGGATCAGAACTCAGGAGTTCAGCCTAATGATGGCCCGTTAGTTAGGTGAGCGCAGGTTCACTGCGGTCTGGGTTTAACCAGGGGGATTAGCTTGGTTCATGTAGACTAATGCCGGCTCGATGGCAGAGTAATAGCGGGCTAATACAGGAGCTAACTGGCACAATTATCCAGACAACGGGGGGCCAGAGAGAGACAGATAGAGAGAGGAAGAGGATGTAAAGGGGGCAGGTAGAGATGCAAATCGAATAGAAAAAAATATATATATTTAAAAAGGATATACAGACATAGATGCAGATAGACATAGATAGTACTTTCGATACATATCTTTGAATATATTAATTTATTTTAAATTATTGGTATTAATTTGTAAATATATATTTTTTGTTGAATTGTATAGTTTCATAATGCATTTTTATTATCTCTCTCTCTCTCTCAAATTCAAATTCAAATTCAAAAAAAGCTTTATTGGCATGAGAAATATACATTTGCATTGCCAAAGCAGGTGAACAATAAAATAAACAGCGTTAAGCGTCTCTCTCTCTCTCTCTCTCTCTCTCTCTCTCTCTCCCTCTATATATATATATATATATATATACATATGAAGATATATTCTATCAATAGAGTAAAAAGAAAGAAGGATAATATCTATGAATACAGAAAGACAATTCTACATCTTGCTGTATATCTACAGTATGTGTTTGCCACATATGTATATCTATACAGCCACCAAACCCACCTAAAGGTCCATGCACGTACATACAATAACTCACTTACTCAATCAATCATACAAAACACCCCCCACCCACCCATCCCAGCCCACCCTCGCCCCCACCCCCACCAATAGGTAATACATCCAGCGCATTACGGTCCGAGCAATTATGGTGGATTTAGCATTCTCTCTTTGGCTGCCAGATGAGACAAGGCCTAATGGGAGCACCGTGGCTTTCTTGTGGCCGTAATCAAGAGCATTTGCTTCAGTAGGGCAAATAAGCAGCCCTCATTAAAATGATGTGGGGGGGGGGGGGCACACACACACACACACACAGACAAACACAGTGTTGACCCCACATGACCAGGCGAGCGCCACCATTTATATCGGACATTTGCGACTGGCATGGCTCTTCAAATGGATCCCATCGTCTGCTGATGATTTGATTCTTCTTCGATTATATGTCGGCCTCTTCAAGTGTGTTGTCTTATCTTGTTTTTTTGGTTGTTTGGTTCTGCGGGAGGCATGCGGTTTGACCAACAGCTTGGGTAGGTTGGCTTGTTTGGGGAGCCCTGACACAGTTATGGGAGCGTTATGTGAGTCGACTGAATCATTAAAGTGTTTGAGTGGTACGTGAGTGGAGCGAAGCGTTGAGGTTTGAAGTTTGGCTGCAGTAAAAATGTGAGAGAGAGAGAGAGAGAGGGAGAGAGAGAGAGAAAGAAAGGCAGAGAGAGAGAGAGAAAGAAAGGCAGAGAGACACTGACCTTGTCTGCGGCTTCCCGCCGACCCGCCTTGGCCCGGACCAAGCTCTCCTTGAGATCGGTGACCTCGGCCTGGCTCTCTCTGAGCCTGGCCTGTGATTGGGCGAGCTGGGCGCTGACCTGCTCCGATCGACCGTGCAGCTGGCCTCGTCTCCGGCCCCAGTGGTCGGCGTCCGCCGCGTGGGCCGCTTTGACCGCTTCTAGGTCAGAGGTCAACTGGCGGACGGACTCCGCCTGGGACCGTACCTAGAGGGGGAGGGAGGTGGATGTTCACATAGGCAGGTGGATGGACGGACAGACGGACAGAACAATCGAAAAAGACAAGACGATGGAAAGAGAATAGAACCATAGAAGAATAAAAGGGGAAAATACAAATAGACATGAGATGAAATTTGCATATAGACAAACATATAGCGATCAAGAGATATACAGATAGACAGATAGATAAGTAGATAGACAGACAGACAGACAGACAGACAGACAGACAGACAGACAGACAGATAGACAGATAGACAGACAGATAGATAGATAGATAGATAGATAGATAGATAGATAGATAGATAGATAGATAGATAGATAGACAGATAGATAGATAGATAGATAGTCTCTGTCTATATACCTGTTGCTGGCTGGCACACAGCTGGAGGTGGAGCTGAACTCGTTCTTTCTCCTTCTGTTCTGCAATCTCTTCCTGCTCCCTGACCTTCGCTCCCAGCAGACACGTCTCCTCCTGCCGCCCTCCCACCTCCTCGTTCAGACGGCTGACTTCCCTCTGCAGGGCGGACATCTAGCAACAGAGTTATGGCCCAGAATGAACAAAAATGTGTCAGACGCAGAGGAGACAAAAGAAAGGAGTGCACTGCTAACTGCAATGCCGTCACCAAAAGTACAAACGCACGAGTCAAAGCACGACTGAAGAGAGGGAACAATAGTTGTATTTATTCTCCCTTTGTGATCCCCCCCCCCAAAAACGTCTAGTCTAGTGAACGCCATTGGCCTCGAACATGAACGAGCAACCGTTTCCTTTTTCCTTGGCAACAAAAAAACCACCAAACCACCTTTGTGTAAGGATCCTACCCTGCTGGATCACCGTGGCCTTAGCCTGTGGGTCCCTCCCTAGGCGGCAGGTATGTGTGTGTTTTGGGGTTGCACACAGGTAGACGACATCTCTAGCCCACTAGTCTGTACTGTGTCATGAAGGGCCCGGGGTAAATGAGAGGGCCATCATCGGACGCACCTCTTCCAGGGTCCTGTGGTGAGTCTGCAGAGTGGCCTTCATCTCTGCTCTCAGCTGGATGATCAGCTGATCTCTGCTCCTCACCTTCACGTGTTGGACGCACGCACACACACACACGCACGCACGCACGCACGCACGCACGCACGCACGCACACACAAACACATACATAGCACAAAAAATGAAAAAGTGTAACATTGTACCGTCATACATTTGGATCGACGATTCAATTATGTAAAGAAGATGTTTATTGATAGTAGATTGGTACGAAAATAGACAGACAAAAGTGGATTGACAACTCTTTCTACAAATCTATCAAATAAACAAAACTGGATATAATCAGAAACTTTAATCCTGGTTCACCGTGTGAAACATCCACTCGCAAACAAAAGCAGACAACGCAAACCGCACCGACCGCCACACACACACAAACACACACACACACACACACACACACACACACACACACACACACACACACACACACACACACACACACACAATGACGAGCTCTACAACCAGAGTGGAACACATGTATATACAGACTCAGACAGCGCCGCCGCAAGACAGAAGCAGACAGACCTCTAGGTGGGCGGCGCGGTGCTCCTCGTGGCCGCGGGCCAGGTCGCTCTCTAATCGCTCTTTGTTCAGAGCGAGGGCCACGCAGTCCCGGCCGCGCTCCTCCATCTTGGCTCGGAGCTGAGCCGCCTCCCGCTGCAGCCGCTCCGAGGAGCTCTGTTTGCACAGCAACTTGAAAATAAACAATAACAAATGATAGGGGAACGGGAGAAAGAGAAATAGACGTTTGATAATAAATAGGGCTACCGCACTCCTTCACCAAGTCACCGGATAGGGGGATGACATCAGCGGGAAAACAGGGGAGGAGACATTGGGGTTGTAGATGGATAGATATAAATAAGTATTATGCTTCCAGATTGTGGGATAAATGGTTGGAAAGAAAAGAAGAGAAAAAAGCAAGAGATGGATAGGGAGAGATAGAGAAGGAGAGAGATACAAACACGTATGCATTTTATAAGAAAAGTGTACTACACATAAACAGAAAAAGACTGCTTAATACTACTGTAGATATTACAGGCAAAGCAGAAACTTTTTTTGAGAGAGAGAGAGAGAGAGAGAAAGAGAGATAGACCAAGAGAGGGAGAGGAAAAGATAGTAAGAAAGAGAGAGAGTCTGATCCTACCTCTTTCTGACAGTCAGATCCCAGCTTCTTCCTTTCCTCCAGCTCCTTCACCAGGGCAGCCAGTTTGACCTCCCTCCGCTGGATCTGAAAACCCGTAAACAAACGTAAACAACATCAACAAGACATATAGGACCGCCAAGACTGTATGATCATCCATGAACCAATGATATAAAGTTTAGGTTAGAGTAAAGAAGTAAAATAACTATAATAAATACACAAATCGCTTGTGTAACATATAATGTACATTCCCTGGGAAAAAGAAAAAAAACTGAAGAAAAACACAACAAAACAAAAACCAAAAAGATCAACGCAACTATACACACTGGACAATAATACGTGTACACGTGTGTCAATGAAAGCACCGCACCGCAACGCAACGCGCAACCCAAACAGTGACAAGGGCTCAACCAAAGGTCACCAGGGGTCAGAGGTCTGTGGGAAACAGACGGGAGCTCTGGTAGCCAAGGCCCCGGGGCCTCACAGCCGGCCTGCCTGCCGGTGGTTAGCAGCGGGGGGATGACGCCATGCAGATAGAAATGGCTGTTTACGCTCCCCTCCAGTGTAGACGTGGTCTGATCACTGTTTGTGTTTGTCTGTTTCCTTGGTGACCCGCTCTAATTACCCACTTCAAGCCGGCAAACACACCACATTCATACGTGTATGTGTGTGTGTGTGTGTGCGCGTAGGTGTGTGTGTGTGTGTGTGTGTGTGTGTGTGTGTGTGTGTGTGTGTGTGTACGTGTGTGTCCGGTTGTGTTGGTGTCATGGACGGAACTTTTTGTATTCCCTTGTCGGTTTTGGGCTCCAGGAAACATTTATAAGCTGTTTCTTCCTATTTCTGCTACCTCTCTCGCTCTCTCTCTCTCCCTCTCTTGCTCTCTCTCTCTCTCCCTCCCTCTCTCTCTCTCTCTCCCTCTCTCACTCTCTCTCTGACTCTTTCCCATCTGCTCTCTCGCCCCTCTCGTTCTCTAAACCCCTCTCCTTTCACGCGGCCGCCACCTCTCTTCTCCTTCGTTGCCCTTCATTTTATCTGTCTCCCCATCTCGCCAAGCCCCCTGACTCTCGTACAAACACACACATCGACACACGCACAAACACACACACATTGATGCCGACACACACACACACACACACACACACACACACACACACACACACACACACATATTGACACAGGCACACGCACGTACACAAATGTGAACACACACACATGTGCTGGGAAGCGGGGGCACGGCTGCGAATGGAGTTGAGGCCTCGTTTGTAACTGTCCGAGGGGGATTGATGGAGTTAACTTGGCTCTTTGACCTTTCACCCCTCCTGTCGTCACACGGCCTGAGCCCGGCAGCCCTGCCTGGACCTGAGTTACGGCGTGGGCCCAATCGTATATCAGAAGTACACAGATAAATGTGTAGACAGCGCTTCGCACACATACATTAAACAAAGACACGCACGTGCATTAAACCAAAACAGAAAACCAAGCACAGACACCGGGGGCTGAGAGAAGACACACCTGTGTATGCATATCACATAAAAAAAACATCTGCGAAAAAAACCATCAAGGTCATTCTTTTGGGTTACTATATATCTCCTGTCATTTGAAAAGCTCACACAACACGCAATAACAATACTTGATAACAACGTGTGATTCATCTTTTTTGTGTGTTTTTGTGTGTGTGTGTGTGTGTGTGTGTGTGTGTGTGCGGTTGTGCGTGTGGGTGTGCTTGTGTCTGTGTGTGTCTGTGTAAATCTGTCTCTGTTTCTGCGTCTGTGTTTTTTTTTGTGTGTGTGTGTGTGTGTGTATGTTTGGGTGTGTGTAGGTGTGCATATGGGTGGGTGTGTGTGTGTGTGAATTTCCATTGTGAGCGGGCGTGATAGGCAGCCTGAGCGTTGATAAACACTAGAGGATGCCGTGTCAAAACAGGAGACGGCTCAAAAAACGACAAGCTAACTAGGTCAATGACTAACTTTAAGCAGGAAAAAAACTTATGAGTGAAGCATCGCTGTATTTGCACCTTTTGTGATAGTGTGTGTCTATGTGTGTGTGTGTGTGTGTGTGTGTTTGTGTGTTTGTACTATAAGCTCTAGAACGAATCTGCAGGAGGGGACCTCCCAATATCGAAGGTATTTTTAAATCAATGGGCTCTTAAGCGTATCCACGTCTTAACACTCAGATATATACACACACACACACACACACACACACACAGACACAGACACACAAACACACACACACCATTCAGTACCAGCAAGAGCAGGATCCCTACTGACAGGCAATGACAAGATGAACTGAGGGGGGGGGAGGCAGGAGGGAAGGGGGTGAGAAATATTTAAACACACACGGTGTGTGTGTGTGTGTGTGTGTGTGTGTGTGTGTGTGTGTGTGTGTGTGTGTGACTGTGTTTTGGGTTTCAGTAAAAACATAAATGAGCAATATGGGAGATGAGACCAGAGGAAGCAGAATTGGGATGTAGTGCAAAAAAAAGAGAGAGAGAGAGAGAGAGAGAGAGAGAGAGAGAGAGAGAGAGAGAGAGAGAGAGAGAGAGAGAGAGAGAGGTTGGCGGGTTTGAAGTGCTGCCTATTCTGATTGGCTGTCTGGGTATCTTCTCCTTCTCCTCCATCCCTTCCATGAGATGACCGTTCTCGCTAACCGCACTGTAACTGTTCTTCTGACATCCTCGTCATCCTGATTTTCTTCCTTTCTCTCCCGCACTCTTCTGGTTGTCCAACTGTCAGTCTGCGTGTCTAATTCAACTCTCTCCAGGTCCGTCTGTCTATCCGCATGTCTAATTTGGTTCTCTTAAGGTCCGTCTGTCCGCCTGTTTAATTCAGCTCTGTCTAGGTCCGTCTGTCTGGCTGACGGCGTGCCTGCTTCCTGCATGAGTTCATGATGGGAGAGTTTCATAGCCAGGTCCAACTCTGAAGATCTGTGTGTGTGTGTGTGTGTGTGTGTGTGTGTGTGTGTGTGTGTGTGTGTGTGTGTGTGTGTGTGTGTGTGCACGCTTGTGTGTCTAGGTACGTTTTTGTGTGTGTAGGTACGTTTTTGTGTGTGCGTAAATATGTGTCTACGTGTGTGTGTATGTGCTGTGAATGTGTGTGTGTGTCTGTGTGTGTTTCTGAGTGTGTACGTGTATGTGTGTGTGTGTGTGTCTGTGTGTGTGTGTGTGTGTGTGTGCATGCGTGAATCCGTGGTGTCCGTGTGTGTGTGGTGTATGCGTGTGCGTATGCACGTGTGTATGCGTGTGTGTGTGTGTGTGTGTGTGTGCCTGGCAGGACGAGGGTCCAGCCCCTCCCGGAGACAAAGCTTTCTTGTCATGTTAATGGCTTCACTACAGTCGAGCCTCACAGCAGAGAAAGTCTGGACAAGCACTACCCCCAGACCGCATGTTTAACTACAGAAACATATGGTCAGCTGTGTGTGTGTGCTTGTGCGTGTGCGTGTGTGCGTGTGTGTGTGTGTGTGTGTGTGTGTGTGTGTGTGTGTGTGTGCGTGCGTGAGCCTTTTAGACACAATGCCCATGGCGTGAGACAAAGAGATAGATGAAAGGGAAAAGAAGACAGGGAAAGATAGACAGCTGTGGATGAAAAATACAAAAAGAACAGAGAGAAACATACAAATCGTTGGAGATGGTTTCACGTGTCGATTATTTGTGTCAGTTTTGATGTGTGCATGAGGTGCATTAGACTGGGGATTAGATCTACTTTTGCAGCTCATGTCTGATCACTCCGACCACTTGCTGTCCACATGGAACCCCATAGCACACGGCTGTTTCGCGGTGTCGACAAATGAATGTGGTGGCTTTTGAGCGCACGCCAAACAAACTGCCGATCAGATGGATCGGAGCGACGTCCAGAACCTTCCAGACGACTGGAGACATCAGTTTTAAATATTCACACAAGTTTAGCCGCGATGCGTCTGCGTGTCTTTCAGTACTTGGCTGAGAATAGGAGAAGGAGGGGTGTATGGGGCAGTGTATTGGGAGAGACAGCGTGAGAGAGAGAGAGAGAGAGAGAGAGAGAGAGAGAGAGAGAGAGAGAGAGAGAGAGAGAGAGAGAGAGAGAGAGAGAGAGATAGAGAGAGAGAGAGAGAGGGAGAGAGAGAGGGAGAAAGAGAGAGACAGAGAGAAAGAGAGATAGGAGAGTGCATTCCAAAAGAGGGAGAGGGTGTTCAAATTATTTGTTCAGCTGTGCTAATGTTAGGACATTTAGGCCTGCAAAGAAAAATACTTAACTTAGCACTGCACCCTGCCATTGACTTGTATGAGAAAACTCACACACACACACACACACACACACGCACACACAGACACACATAAATACACACAGACACACATAAATACACACAGACACATACACACACATTGTCATTCTCAATATCCTGACGGCATGAGGTGTGAGTGAGTGATTAATTGCAAATGTGAATGTGTGTGTGAGAGAGAGAGAGAGAGAGAGAGAGAGAGAGAGAGAGAGAGAGAGAGAGAGAGAGAGAGAGAGAGAGAGAGAGAGAGAGAAGGGAGGGGGGAAGCACATGTGTGTGCGCTGTAGATCAGAGGAACAGCACAGCTTTCGGTGGGTAAAGCAGGGCCAGATGTGGAGCAGAAACCAGATCTCTGGACAGAGAGAGTAATGGCCCAACTGTTGACTTAACCAATCCAAACATCAAAGACACACACACACAGACACACACACACACACACACACACACACACACACACACACACACACAGTAGACCATTGGAGACAGTTCTATTTGATCACGGGTCATGTGCTTGGGGGCCCACTAGAGAAAATCCCGGTGCATTGGCCGGTCTCGTATGAAATGAACACAGTAATGGACACTGCAGCAACAATAACATTGGTTATAACTCTTAGATGGATTTGCTTTGAAAGACCAGGACGGAGAACAAAATAAAAAAAGATATACCTCCATACTGTACCTGTGCCCAGATCAAAAACACCTTGTTGGCAATAAATCAATAAATGTATCCAATCAATGCGTTTATACTGCGATAAATACACCAATCAATCAATGGCGTTAAGAGGCCCAGCCCCCTGACTCCAGTGGGTATAGTTGAGGGCTGGAGAGGCACCTGGTTGCAGGCTCCACAGCTGTGCTCCCACTACAGTGGTCAGAGTTGGCCAAGTACTTGGGCTTGCTCTCCAATTCAACCCCATGTTATGCTAGTAACCTCCAGTACGTCTAAATCCCCTGTGTTGCCATGAACCTCAGGGGATGTCCACCACCAGAGCTTATTAACTGAACGTATATATATATATATATATATATATATATATATATAGGTATTGGAAAGGGATATTGAGACAGTGAAGGCATTGTATTGTGAGCGACTCCTCTTGGAGAAATCTATTATTCTAATTATCAAAAGGTTTTCCTGCTGTATGTCATTACGAAGCGTCAAACATTGCAGAAGACAGTTAATAATAGGTAATTATTAAGTTCATTTGTGCTCTGCTTCACAACGATTTCCGCCAAATGATGAGCAGTGTTGGGATATATATATTGAGAGAATCATTTATATTTTACTCGGGTGGTGTTCTCTTTCGGAAGGAAGTAATTTTTCCTCCTCCTTTTTACCCTTTATAATCAGGTTATAAATATCAGAACATCCCATTAGCTCACAACTTTTCTTTTTCTTTTATCGACATAGAAGTAGACAATGTATTCGGCAATCATTGAATATTACGCCTAAAAAAATTGAATATGTGAACAAATCCCTCACCTGGATGACCCCTCTTATCGGTGGCATTGTGCAGAAAGACAATGCATAACATTAAAGAGAATATTACTTTTCATCGGCCTCCCATTGAAAAGGCGCGTGTTCAATTTCAGCCCATTCTTTTTCCTTCCCTTTTTTAATGACATTGTTGGCGACGTGTAAATCGTGTTTTATAACCAACCAATTACAGCCAATGCCCACTGATAACGCTGGATAAACCGCTACGTTTTACTGAGGTTTTCAAAAATAAACAATAGGTTTAGCAATGTATAAAAAGGGGGATTTGTACCTTTCCTTTCTGTGAAAGTTCTGGAAGAGACCGCCTGAACTAAAACTCATAACGTTTGTCCATGAATGGCCGTTATAAGCACATACAATCATTTTCTTTCCCCTTTTAATTTTCTCTTTTTTACTCCTGTTGCCATTGCCATTTCATGTCCAGATCTAACCCAGGTCCAGAAATAGACTGTGGCTCCCGGTGTACCTTTTTTTCGGCGGTGTGACGCAGGTGTGCCAGTTCCTGTCGCAGGCGGCCCACTTCCTGGTTGGCCTTCTGTAGCTGGTCCTGGATCTGCTGAGTCTGCTGACTCTCCTGATTTGTGCTCTGTCGCTGGTCCTGGACCTGCCAGCTCTCCTGGTTGGTGCTCTCTGGGTTGGTGCTCTGTAGCTGGTCCTGGACCTTCCGTTTCTGACGGCTCTCCTGAATGGTTCGTTGTAGCTGGTCCTGGATCTGGCGGCTCTTTTGGTTGGTGCTCTGTAGCTGGTCCTGGATCTGGCGGCTCTTTTGATTGGTGCTCTGTAGCTGGTCATGGACCGGCTGTCTCTCCTGGCCAAGGCTCCTGCTGAGGTCCCCCACCCTGCATGCAGAGGTCTGGAGAGATAGAGATGCAGTGAGAGAACGATCAAGGTAAAGACGAAGAGAGATTGAGGGAGAGAGGGAGAGCCAGAGGGAGCCAAATAAAATTTGATTTAGATAAAATAAAATAGATAGGCAGAGAGAGAGAAATAAATTTTTCAGTTACACAAAGAAATATGTGCAATTCACCTTCAGTTCTTTCCCCTTCATAAAGCGTTAGATTATATATACATATAAAGATAGCAATTGAGATAGGGAGATAAAGCATAGATGAATATGAATTTATTATAATGAATTATTGTTTTATTATTATTATTATTATGAAACTGGAGAGGGATAAAGAGGGTGAAAGGCCTTTTAAGAGAGAGACCGGTATACAGGTAGAGATGGAGTGAATGCAGAAGGTAGCTTCTTCATGTATGAAATAGAGAGAGATATAGATGAAGAGCGGGGACGGCAAAATACAGACAGAGATAGAGAGTGAGGGCATTAAACGAATAGAGAGAGAGAGAGAGAGAGAGAGAGAGAGAGAGAGAGAGAGACTAAGCCGATGGGCAAACAGCAAAAAAAGAGAGAGGGGAGAAACTGAATGGAGTGGAGGAGGAGGAGGAGAGGAGAGGAGAAGGAGGAGAGACACAAGGAGGAGTGCACATAATAAATGAAGTGTGAGGGCAGTGGCCAGGGGCCCGCCAGTCAATGGGAGCATCGGGGAAGGCCCGGTGCCAGGGCGCTTAGTGATTGAACTGCAGGGCCCATAAAACCCACCAGACTACACATCATAAAACCGTGAGGAAGCTCGCTGGAGGGCCCCGGGCCCTCAAGTGGGTCGTAGGTCCTTTGTCTCCGTGCAAAAAAAGAGAAAAAGGGGAGACGGCCTTTAAAGAGACCGGGTTCCTAGTCCCTGGGAGAGTCCCTTACGGACGAGGACCTTGGTTTAGTATTGAAGTTCAAAGGAAAGATGATTTTTACATAATTGCTTTGTAATTGTTTTGTTTAATTGCAGAATCAAATTTGAGCACATTCTCAGCGTAAAGAAATGCAAATGTATGAGTCTCGATCAGTTTCCAAACCCTTTTATTTGTACAATTTGCAGACAGTGCTGCTTTTTTTGCCGTTTGAGTGCCACTGCTAGGAAGCTATCTTCATAAGCTATAGGCAGAACAAGTAATAGGCAGTTCAAAAACCCCGACACATTGAACGCATTTGAAACGGGGTACGGGGGGGGAGGGTTGGGTCGAGGAGGTGGTGTGGGGGAGGAAGAACTCCCGGAGAGAGCGTGAAGAATAGACTTTGAGCTTGAGTCTTCCCCCTGCGAGGCCCCAGCCCTGGCCCCCACTGAAACACGAGGAGCAGATGAATGACTGGCTCTGGTCAAGGACACGGCAAATGGGTTAATTTTGAGCCTAAATCACATTGCGACCATGTCTAGTGATGTACCTGGAGGGGCCTGGGGAGAGACAGAAGGAGAAAGGGGAGGGGAGGGGGAGGGAGGGAGGGGGGGGGGGGGGGGGGGGGAGAGAGAGAGAGAGAGGGGGAGAGGGGGGAGATAGAAACCGAAAGGCCATTTCCATTCATCATGGGTGTGAGTCTTTAATGTTCCCATTCATTACCATTGGACTTGGTGGAAGTGTGTGGGAAGTGTGTGAGTGTGTAGGGTGAGTGTGTAGGGTAAGTGTGTGTGTGTGTGTGTGTGTGTGTGTGCGAGTGTGTAGGGTTAGTGTGTGTGTATGTGTGGCATGTGTGCATAGAGGGAGGTTAGAACAAAGTGAGTTTGGAAGAAGAGAGTGCTTGCAGTAGAAACAAAACAATCAAATAATCCGAAGGAAAAAAAATGAAAAGAACGATAAGGGAGGAAGTTATAACAATAGTACAAAAATGAGATTCATTCTGCATTTGCGGCTTCTCTCTGGTGGTTAAGTGATACTGAAACGTACACGGTTCGTTATTGTACTCCCCCCCCACCCTCCCCACTCCTCTATGGTGGTGCTGCGATGGTGGGGAGGAGGTATTAAATATGGAGAGAGAGAGACGGAGGGAGGGAGGGAGGGAGTGGAGAAGGAGCAGAGGAAGGAGGGATGATTAAGTGTGAAGGAAGTTAAAAATGAGGAGAATTCCCTGACGTACCTGACTGGAGTTGATTTAGAGAGGGAGGTGCTTTTTCTGTTCTCTTCCTCCGCCTAATTTAAGCACCGAACACTTCCTTCACGTGAGTGTGTGTGTGGACATCTTTTGTGCATGTAGAGTGAATTTACATTTGTAAGCACTGAGTGTGCGTGTGTGTGTGTGTGTGTGTGTGTGTGTGTGTGTGTGTGTGTGTGTGTGTGTGTGTGTGTGTGAGTGTGTGTATGTAGTGTGTGAGTGGACATCTTTTGTGCTCAAAGAGTGTATTTACATTTGTAAGTACCGTGTGTGTGTTTGTGTGTGTGTGCGCGTATGACTGAGGAGTGAATCATTTGCATGTGTTCTTGTGTGTTTGTGACTGTTTATGTGTATATCGTGCACGTGTGGATATGTGTGTGTGTGTGAGTGTTACTGTGAATAGTATGCAGAAATGTGTGTGTGAGTGTGTGTGTGTGTGTGTGTGTGTGTGTGTGCGTGTGTGTGTGTGGGGGAGTGTGTGTGTGTGTGTGTGTCTGTGTGTGTGTGTGTGTGTGTGTGTGTGTGTGTGTGTGCGTGCCGTGTCACACTGCACCTTGTTCTGCAGTTTAGCCAGGCTGTCTGGGAGCTGGGAGTTGTCCAGGGACAGCTGTTGACAGTGTTTCTCCTTCACGGAGAGAGCTCTCTCTATAGACCCCTGAGAGTCTCTGCACTGAGGAACAGCATCCTGCTCCAAGGGTCTGACATGCTGCTTATAGTCACCCACACGCACACACACACACACACACACACACACACACACACACACACACACACACATACACACACACACACACGCACACACTCACAAATACACACACACAAACAAACACACACAGATGAAGAGAGAGACGGACATGCAAAAAATCACACATATACAAACAGAAATAAAAATAGGTAAGCACGTGAATGATGAATGGGCCTAAAAACACATAGAGACACTCAGACACAAAGAAGCACATTGCAATAATTAAATGCAACAATGCATCACAAAACTTTTTGTGTGCAAACCCACACACAGCGTGTGCGCTCAAAGTAAGTAAATATCAACGTGATGCAAATGTAATCTGCATTATTTGTATGTGTCTATGTCTATACTATAAATAACACAATAAATACACTATAAATATCTCAATGCTAACCTGATCTCTGGTCCATACTTTTAAGTTGTCTCATGTGCACCTCAAAACTGACAGCTGCGGTGGGACATGAATGATGTCTTTTGTGCGAGTATTTCATGTCTGCGTTATACCTCATCAAACCTAATTTCAACCCAATCCCTTTCAACTATAATAACTCCCAAAGAAAACATTCTTTGTCACATTTTTCAAAGAGAGCTTTTCTAATTGACTCCAACCCTCGTTGTGACTGTTGTTGTTATTAATGTTGTACAGTCTTAATGACGCACCCTGATCCTCAACTTAGGTCACACAGCGTTACCCTGTCGCTGTAACAACCTTAATTAACAGACCTTAATTACGCCGGGAGAAATTGTTTGGAGGGAGACAGATGCAGTATTTTAAAAAGGAAGCAGACAGAAGCTGAACTCCTCACCCCGCGTTTGTTTGTGCGTATATGTGTGTGTGTGTGTCTTTGTGTGTTTGTTTCAGATCCAAATCAAAGTCCCCCTTCATTAGCACTGTGTTAAATGAGCCCTGTGTTAGATTACTGAGGAGGTTTCAGAGACAGAACACAGTGACGCACACAGAAAACACACACACACACACGTACTAAACACACACACACACGTGCACACACAGGCATGCAAGCACATGCATGCACACAAACATGTGTACAGAAGCACACGAACATGTACACTCACACACACACAAAAACACACATGCACACACAAACACACACACACACACACACACACACACACATTTGCACAGCGGAATACTCCACAGACTGGATGACTTGTGATTAGTCACATAAATGTAAACACACGCACACGAACATCCAAACAGTGGTTACCTGCAGCCCGCTGTCCTTCCCCGTCTGGGCGTGTCTCCCCGGGTCTGGGCCCGCTAATAGCAGCCTGCGGCGGGTCTGGAGCGCTGCTGCCTGGGCTCCGACACTCCAACCCTCTCCCTCCGCCTTCCCGAGCCAATCCTCCAGACGCACAATCTGGGGAAATGTACAATCATAAAGTATTAAGGAGGCCCGCAATATCACTGGTCATTTTCTGCCGTCGACTAGTCTACTCTACTACTCGATGTGTGTGTTTGTGTGCGCGTGTGTGTGTGTGTGTGTGTGTGTGTGTGTGTGTGTGTGTGTGTGTGTGTGTGTGTGTGTGTGTGTGTGTGTCTGTGTGTGTGGGTTGGTGCGTGTCGCTAAGGGAGGGAATTGCATGAGATAAACCGTAAAGTATCGGAGCGGGTCCAATTTGGTGTTCAATACTGAATGTTCCGCTGATATTAGTAAAGGTTCCGGTGGTAATAGTGTCAGTTTGACAAAAAAAAATAAATCGAGGCCATAATGCGTAAAAAATGTCAGCATGTCAAACGGCAGAAATTGAAGAACAGGCCGGCAAAGGTCAGCGTAAATATTACGACAATGATGTGATACCAGTGCGGTTTTGTGTTCGTCCAGCGACACCAGGTTTCGTGCAAAGCACAAAACAGTAGATTTGAGATACCAGGACAGAGTGCTATCTTATCAACACAGGGGGGCGTAAAAAAACACACATCTCCGTCTTCAGAGTTGTGCTAAACATTACTTAGGTCTACGCCTTTCTTTTAAGAAATGTCCCTCTGTAAACAAATCAGGACACAAAATGTTCTCACATGCTGTTTGTGAAACGCAGACAAGTTTGGTCTTAGTGCAGCACACTCCGAGCCTTATACCACACCTTGATCTCATGAACCCGACATATATTTGAATTGTTCCGAAGGGCTGAGCTATGCTTTTCATGTCGAGCCAAAGGGACGGATCTGATAGTCGTTGACCGACTGTTGACTCCCCAATATGAGCAGAGCGTCACAGAGCATAAGAAAGAAGAAAGAGGGACTTAGCCGGGCTGGAAGATAGTTGAGTGAGGGTCTGTATATGTTATTGCTCAGGAAAACAAGTCCAAATGATTATTTCCCGGAGAAAGGCATGTGTAAAAGCTAAACAGATAAGAACCAGTGCCTGCGGGTCTAGACAATGGAGACAAACATTGTCCCCTGAATCCTGTGCAGACCGTTGGCCTGACACACAAACACACGCTAACACACACACACCAAAACATCCACATAAACAATCCTATACATAAAACTAACCAAAGAGATCGCTTCAAGACAGGGCCGGCTGAGAGTAAAGGGCCGTTACACTGATCAACCCGTATCGCTGCTGGATTAAAAGTCTCACTCTCATTCGTATTCAACCCTGTCTCTTGGCCCTGGCCCCCTGCGTCTTCTTGGTCACCGGCAGCAGGATAAGTCGCCCACCTCATTCCCACGACCCCCGCAGGGGTTCATGTTGGTGTTAAGACTCAGAAGTCAAAAGATTCAAACCGTATTATATTATATCATAATATATTGGATTCCCCCTGTGAATTTCGATAGGTATAAATTTGGTTCCTCCGACTACGAATGCAACCACCAATGGAGATGATTAAAACTTTTTCCCCCATTTGGGTCGCAGCGAGTCTCCATCTTTCGGCGGGGGGGTGCAAGCTAAAGAAAGAAATTAAAGAAGGGGGACGGGAAAGAGAAAAGATTAGATTCAAGATCTTATTTCAAATGAGTGCTTAAGCCCCCAACCTTTATATTAGCAGAGCCCCTATTGAGAGAGAGAGAGAGAGAGAGAGAGAGAGAGAGAGAGAGAGAGAGAGAGAGAGAGAGAGAGAGAGAGAGAGAGACAGAGAGAGAGAGAGAGAAAAGAGAAAGAGAAAGTGAGAGAGACCTCAATCTGATCAAGTCTCATTACTTTAGCAATCAAAGTTTCGCTCCTTGTGCCCCCCCTACCACCCCCCTTCCTTCCCCCTCTTCCTCCCCCTCCTCCTCTCTCCATTTATTTCATTTTATTCATTTCAGCCGTCCTGCGTGCCGGCTACTCTGCTGAGGAGGTGAAAAAGGGACAGAGGAGAGAAAAGGCTTGCGTAAATCCTTGATTGGACTATCCCCTGTCGTGGCTTACCAGTAAAAACTTAACGTTTCAGGACAAAGAAAAGGAGGGGTTGAGAGGAGGGCGAGAGAGAACTGGAGAGACTGTGGTGAAAGAGCAGAGAGAGAGAGAGAGAGAGAGAGAGAGAGAGCGAGAGAGAGCAATGAAGAGAGAATGAGAGAGAAAGGACGTCTCCTGGAGTTATGGAGGGCAGAGCGAGAGCGGGAGGACGAGAGACGGCAAGAAGGTGGCTAATATAATTGAATTAAAAAAGATTGAGAAGGACGATTTCTAAGCAGGTGGGAGTGCAGGGTGATAGAGAGAGATAGAGACATAGAGCGAGCGAGCGAGGGAGATAGACAGAGGGTGAGCGGGCGAGATATTAACTTCTAATAAAAGAGAGATTAGAAAGTGGCTGGGAGTGGGGCCTCCGTCTTCACCTGTGGGAGAAGCAGCCCCCACCTAACCTTTCACTGAGATGCTCGCCATTATATTGGATCCTCGCACTCTACCTCACGTGTAATGCCCACCCGCTGCACACGCACACACACAAACACACACAAAAACACAAACAGGCACACACCTAGGATGACCAGAGGAACTCAAACACACACAAAACACACATACCCACAGACACCTATGCTCGCACAAAAGCAGACACACACACACACACACACACACACACACACACACACACACACACACACACACCTAGGATGACCAGAGGAACACAAACGCACACAAGCAGACAAACTCGCACACACAAACACACATACCCACACACGGACACCTTTCCTCGCACACAAGCACACACACACACACACACACACACACTGTATATACATTACCAGAAAGCACACATACTAAAACAAACAGGCACAAACTCAGCCACAGCACGCTATACTTATAACGAGACACTCCCACCCAACACACACACACAGGCACAGTGTGACAGCAATGCATTATCAGCTCACTTTCAACCATTCAGGCAGCCATCAGATAATGAAGACGTAGCTCTTTGGGAAGCGGCGCTATACAGACAATTAATTAGCTAATTGCTCTAACGAGCTTTTTAATGCCAGGCTGCTCGTTGGCAGCCAGTGTGAATACATTATCGGGAGCTAATTCAATTAAACATATGTCGTTTTCACAGCTGCCTCTTTCGCTGGCGATGCAGTGCCTGCACAAACAAACAAATAGACAGGCACGCAGCCACGAACACGCACACACAGACGCGCACGCACACGCACCCATAACCACACACACAAATCGCACAGGTGTTGCTTATTTGACTCTGATGTCTTTTCTCGGCAGAACCTTGGCACTGGATCAAGTTCATAATGACATGCAGATCAAGTGGCCTGCACGCACGTACGCGCCAGTGCGTGTGTGTGTGTGTGTGTGTGTTTTATGGCCACACATATCCAGAGAGTGCCAGCGGCCCCAGCGGGGACTTGTACCTCAATTTGAATGAACAGCGCAGCTCAATAAGCTCATTGGTAATCTGTATAATTGAAAGGATATGAAATAAGTGTTTCATTTCAGCGTCAGGGTAGGAAAGCGATACCAGTGAAATTGGCGGTGAAAATGTCATTGAGTTTGTGTGAATGTGTGTGTCTTCTGGTGCTTGTGGGTGAGTGTGTGTTCGCACACAGAATCCGCCCTTTTAATGATTCTTATACAGATTCTTTATTTTTTTTATTATTTATTATCAATATGTTCCTTTTCGTTGATAGATATATTTACTGTATGTGTAGCTCTACCTTGTAGGGATTGTGATACTTGTATATCCTAGACATCAGGAGATTCTGGTATAAGAGACATTTTTAAATGGGAGGCCTTGCAAAAAAAGTGAAAGAAATAAAAAAAGATTGCATAAAAAATATAAAATCTTTAGTGACATTGACACGTTTTTAATCACCCATTATCCCAGTAAAACCATTTCACCACCTAAATTTTCAAACAAGGACTCCAGTTGAATGATTTTACAGGGTTTAGAGTTGTTGTTTTTTAAACTAGGCTAAACTGGCTGGCCCATATGTCGTCTCCTTCCGCTCAGCTCTTCCCTCGGTTGAATTATGCTCTTTCCTCCATTTCAACCGCTCACACGAGACACTTAGCTCCCCCTCTTCAAATATGCCATTTTGGCCCCTGCCTTGGAATACAATCAAAGACGCTCCCGCTCCTTTCTCCGTTGACTCCCTACCACTGTCGGGAAGGGCACGACACGGCAGCCATTTTGTTGAATTGTAGATTCCTCTGTTATTCTCCGGCAAAGAGAACGGAAAAGGTAAAGTTGATTCAGAACACAACTTACCCAACAAGGTAAGTTTGTGGGATTGCTGCCGATACTTATAGGGAATAGCTTTTTTGTGTATGGATTGAAAATGTTTACACTGTTCTCTCATTACCAGGAATAATTGATTTGATTAATCTGTTTACATGGACTCTAGTAACCCCTATGAGAGGGGGAAATGGAAGCACAGAAACACAGGGAACAGACAAAGAGACAAAGAGCATATTTTGAAAGGTTGTGCAGTTGAACATTAAGGCAATCCCAGCCCAAATTATTATCAACTGTAATTAAATTTGAGGAATGAAATATGGTCCAAAAAAATCATCCAATCTAGCGTTTGTGTGCTCAAGATGTACTGTATATACGGCAGCAAATTGCTAAGTACAGACAGACGCAGACTTAGTTAAAGACTCAGAAGTCTCCAGTGACGAGGATAAGTGAAATGAGCGAAATGATTCTGGCGGTGACAGATAATGAAACCTCAAGCCGGGCTGGTCCCACCCGGTTGGCTTTTTCTTCTCTTTAAGAATAATTTCACACGTTGTTATGATTAGATCTGATTCCTCAAGGCTCTTTTTTTTTTTTCTTCTTTGTACGTGCTAATTACTGCTGCTAAAGAAATCCTGTGATCTAGTTTCTCTGAAAGTACGACGGACACTGATGGGGTTTCTTATCCCTGCTGCAAAGCGTGCCTCTGCACCTGCTCATGGCACGCACGCACACACATACGCGCATGCAAACACACACACAAACACATACAAACAAATACTCAAAGTAACTTAACTTTGGATTCGTATATATAGAATGCATATCTCTCCCCCGCGAAAACACTATGTTCTGTGTGTCTTCTCTTGTACACAAATATATGTGTGTGTGTGTGTGTGTGTGTATGTGTGTGTGTGTGTGTGTGTCTTTGTGTGCAGTCATTTAGCAAAGACTGAGGACAGCGTGTGGTGCTAGCACCTAGCTGGCCGCTAATAGGCTAAGTAAAGTGCTGAGGTCGTGGTTAGCAAAATTTCCATTGAGATGATGAAACTGATTAATTTCCCCTTCTTCTTCATGCTCCTCCCCCAGCTCCACATCTATATGTCCATTCTCCCTCTCCCCCCGCCACTCTCCCTCCCCCCACCACCCCCCAACGCCTTCAGCTACTGCTGAATATTAAGTCAGTTCCTCTTTTTTGTGTAATTTCCAGATAACCAGGGTTCGTTTTTCATCCCATGTGACACAGCCGTGACATGTAGCGTAGCAGCCTATATATATTAAAGATGGCCGACGTGAATGATTGCCCTGGTTATCTTTTTTTTCATTTACCGCCTGTGTGTGTGTTCCCCGGTGCGACTATATGCATGGCTAAATCATGACCAGCCTGTGTGTGTGTCTGTGTGTCTGTGTGTGTGTATGGTTGTGTGTGTGATACAAATAAGATCTTTCTCTTCAGAGTGAGAGGTGTTTGTTCCAGACGTAGGCAAACAGCACACGTAGACGCGACCATCTAATCACGCCGTTAATGGCGCGTGTTTGTTTTGTGTGTTCCGTGTTTCCCTGTTCACTTTCCAGGGAATGTATCCGCATGTGTGCGTGTGTTTCTGTCGTATGGTCATACATTTTTTTGGATTTTTTATTCGTGTTTTAGCAGAGCTAATTGAGGCGCAGTAGGAGCGAGCTAAAAGGAAACGTAGGGATGTCAACCTGATGGAAATGGTTAGCGGAAGAACTGAAAAGCATAGAGAAATAACGACTGATAAATTATTACCATGTTTCACTTATGAAAGACTTGTCGGTGTTTAAAAAAACATACATATTCTCTTTTGGCATGCGCTTAATATTGGACCATTCTTTGTGAAGTAGTACAGCTTTAATTGGGCTTCGTGGTCAAATATGCTAGGCTACCGCACAGCAGTATTGTGTGTTGTGGCTTCCAAACATATTTTCACGGCTACTCTTGACGTTAGGTGGGTTTACATAGATGTTAATTCTCGGTATCGAACAGTTAGCTGACAGCCGAGGAGTATGCCGGTGGAATTCTACCGACACCACGTGCACCACCAATAGAAGATGCATATAGACGCTCGACTAAATAGCGCTTTAGTCTGGGAGTGTCAGGTGAGACCCTACTGTATATATTTATTCATGTTAAAGAATTAATAGATTCACTTCTCTGTTTAACCCCCCCTTATTGGATGCATTCCTGAAGAGCGTTGACAAAATAATCCCCATAAGTTTTACTATGCTTACCCAATACGCAACACAACCACACAGGTGCACACGGTCCTATAAAACATATAATTACCTTTTTCTTTAATCTCTATCTTTCTCTAACACCTGAACACCCACCTCACACACACACACACACACACACACACACACACACACACAGGCACAAAAAGACATAGACACACAGACATAGTCACACACACACACACACACACACACACACACACAGATAGTCACAAGGCTGTTATCCCATTCCCAGGAGTAAGGCAGTCAGTGGAGTGTTGAAGTGTGAGATAGAGTTGCGCCACCAGCCGTGGCCGGCGCCCGTGCAGCCATGCTAAGGACACCTGACGCGGACGCCAGGCCAGACTGTAGAGCGGGGCCATTATGGCGGCCATACATTACCGTGGCCACGCGCGCAGCCCGCGTACATGCTGCTGTACACCCAAACGATGACACGTGACACAGCGGACATGTGCGTGCACACACACACATCCACGGAGACACACCAGACCCACAATCCCATGCAGACCCACACACGACACATACACACACACGAGTTCATGCAGACACACATACACCCACAGACACACACACATACACACACACACACACACACACACACGTGAGCCCGCGAAGACCCAAACACACACACACACACACACACAAAAGCCTGCGCAGACCCACATACACAGGCGCATGCGCTCGCACAGACACACACAGTGTCATCACTCAATGTCCCAGCTGCAAATGAAATCTCATTTTCCCTAACAATCTGAGTAGGCCATTCTAAAATAACCCTCCCCGCCCCCCCTCCCCTCCTCACCTCACCCACCCATTCTGTGTCTTCACTAAATCAAATCCTATTTTGTTTTCAACCAATCCTCGAAAATATGCTTATCCACGTCGGCCATGGAAAAAAAAACACCCCATCAAACACACACTCACTTGAACTCATTTTTTGCGGACGCACACACACACACACAATACAAAGTACACATGACGGTGTGTTTGTATGTGTGTGTGTCTGCTTCAGTGTGTGTATTTTATCTAATTTATTCATCATTCGATGAATTTGGGAGCTTGTGCTTCACAAAAGGAGGCAAAGACAGGGGTACAGGCACACACACACACACAACACACACACACACACACACACACACACACACACACACACACACACACACACACACACACACACACACACACACAGAGACAGACACGTGCTTGTATGTAAAGTGCATGCATATAATGCAGGGTTTTTCACAATAAAATGCTACCATAGCTGTACCATTGTGCAATCCTTAATGGTTTCTATATAAGACGAGATTGCTGTTACAATTACCAGAAAAGGGAAAGCGTGAAAATAAGCACCAGCCACTCAGTATCTCACTCTTGTTGACCTAACGCACACAAACACACACACACACACACACAACATGTGATTCAATGCTCTCAATCTTAAGTATTGCTATGTTTTTTGATTATAGTTTCGTTAAATATTTTACCATCACCTTTCAAAGCTTTGACTGCCCGACGTGGCATCACTATTTATTTCCTTCCGATATGAATAAAGATATTGATGTATTGATAGATATGTACTTCCCCATCACCTTCGTCCCTGTGTTTTCATCATGCATTGGCTGTGCATTCATATCACTGTATTACTCCAGATCACCTTTTCGCAGTAGCCTGGAACCTCGCCCAGGAAACAGGAGAAGTGGAAACAGTGATTTGGAAAAATGAGGGCAATAAAAAAAAAACACACACACACACAATGGGGATGAATGGAGCGATGTGATATAAGGTAATATGCTAACCAAATCAGCAGGCTGCTGTTTGCAGACACTATAATCAACATATTGGCCTAATGTCATTACAGCTATATGAGAAATAATATTGCGTGAAATTATATTGCGCTGCAACGCTTGGCGTTGTGCAAGCCGCTTAAGGCACACATGCGTCGGTGTGTGTGTGTGCGTGTGTGTGTGTGTGTGAACACACACACTCACCCTTGCATGCATTCCTCCTATACCTTTTGTTGACAAATATGAAAAAGACTAACACACACGACACAAAAATGTGAATGCAAGCATATTAAAACATGAAAATGTACATATTAACAAATCAATACATTTAAACCAGATGCGTACATCTGCCTGTCCATACGCATGCGCAAGGCCATGGGAAAACACACATGCGCACAAACATACACACACACACACACACACACACACACACACACACACACACACACGTGTCACCCACAAGCACACATACACTTACAGCAGGATGGAACACACACACAGACGTGTCAGATGCACAGATAGGAAGACGGGCCCGCTGGCTCCGGAGTCAAGAGGATATTAGTTAGTGGGAGGCTTCCATATCCTGGGAGCACAGGGCCGCGATGGCCTCTATTGATGGACACTGGTGTGGAGCCATCACTCACGTTATGGGGCTTTAATTGGAGACAGCATAAAACGATAAGCCCAGAAACATGCATGGCTGAACACTCCAATGTAAACCATTAATCATAGGCAGGGGCGAAGACAAGCGGCCCCGCAGACGCACGGGCCGACACACAAAGACGTGCACGCGCGCCGACGTGCATGCACACACACACGCCCACACAGACACACAATGCCCTTTCACAACACACATATATTTTTCGTATATAAGGGCAGACCCCCCCCCACGCCCCCAAACGGTGCATGCTACAAATGCAGCCTGACACTTAGTAACACATACGCAAACCCATACAAACACAGAAACACACACACAAACACACACACACACAGGCAGAGACAAGCGGCCCAGACACATATTCCGATGATAGATGATCCGTTTAACTTTGATTTCTGAGAGAAATGAGCTCGCTAGCAACACAGGGCTACCTAACGCAAACAAACACGTGTGTGCAGGCTCTGATACACGCCCACAGCGAGCATTCAGATCATATGTAAATAAAGGCATGAATTACCCCCTCGCCTAGGTCCCTCCCTCTCTCTCTCTCTTACACACACACACACCCACACATGCACGCACACACACACACACACAGCCGTATCGTCAATACATACCCCTGCTCCATACCCTCATCATGCAGACACACAGTGATATCTATTAACAGACACATAGACACACACACACACGCACACGCACACGCACACACACACACAAACACACACACAGAGCTCCACTTATTTGCATGAGAAGGGTCATAATATGGGGATGATTTGTGATGTAAAGCAATCAGAAGTGACGCCATTAATCAGATACCATGTCAAATATTACACATCTCTACTGGCCATAAATACTGCCCTACAAACATGCAAAGGCAGGTAATCACATACACATAAACACACACACGAACACATACATCGGACACACACTAGACTCACACACACACACACACACAACCTTATACATGTGGAAAACACACAGTTGGGAGGGGGTAGACAGAATAAAGGCTGGCCTAAACCACTGAAGAAAGTATATGTTTGTGGCAATTGTGCGCGCACACACACACACACACACACACACACACACACACGCACACACACACACACCCCCATGCAAACACCCCCCGCCCAATGACATATACAGCCTCCACCCCAAACCTCTGTCCAGTGACATATGAGAGTGTTGATATTTAGACAAATGAGCGGTGCGCTGAAAGGATAAAAACCACTGAACTACACACACACACACACACACACACACACACACACACACACACACACACGCCCTGTTCCGTACTGTGGCTGTAGCCCCTCAGCACTCCTTTGTCCTCACATGCTTGGCTTCCCCATCTAATTGCTGCCATTCGTCAGTGCGTGCGCGTGTGCGTGTGCGTGTGTGTGTGTGTGTGTGCGTGTGTGTGTGTTTTATGCGCTCTGCGTGACTCTGCCCATGCTTTGTGGGCTTGCCATTGTGCATATGAAGGTAACCAACATATAAGTAATACGAAAAACAGGCCGTAGGACTCACTGATATGAAAGAGCAAGGCACGGGCCAGACAGGCAGAGGTAACAGACAGGCAGACAGACAGGGGGACAGTCAAACTGACAGGGGGACAGTCAGACTGACAGGGGGACAGAAGATATGGTTGACAGGCAGGCAGGCAGGCAGTCAGACAGTGAGGAACACAGACAAACGTGGGACGGACAGACAGACAGACAGACAGACATGGATGATAAGGAGGCAGGCAGACAGACAGTGAGACACACAGTCAGACAAGCAAACAATGAGACATACAGACAGAGAGTCAGACGGACAGACATAGATGACAGGCGGGCAGAGAGACAGGAAGACATACAGACAGATAGACAGGTCAGACAGCCAGACAGGACAGACAACACAGACAGTAATAAATACACAAGACCAGAGCACAAACAAAGTAAGTATCCGATCCCCTCCTTCTGCAAGCCATAAAAACAAACAAGGGGATATGTTGGGCTTTATCATATTTTCTAAATACACAATCAGAAGCCCTTTAAACTACAAAATACTTGTCTGGGGGAATCGGCCCATCCGCTGTAGCCGTAGGAAATACACAGAGAGGAAAAAACACTTCTCCAACGATGTTCTAAATAGTCTTTGTTCATGTAAACACAGAAGACTGATTGCAAGCATTTTGTCCAATCATACGACAATACAACTTAGATGAGGAGTGAAACAGATTGTTTCCAGTGTCTGCTTCTGTTCTGTGTGTACATGTGTTTGAGTGTGTGTTTTGTGTTATTAAGCAAGCTTGGGGTTATTGCTCATATTTGTGTATGTGTGTGTGTGTGTGTGTGTGTATGTGTGCCTGTGCGTGCGCGTGTGAAAGTCAGTGTTTAGGTGTTAGTGTGTGTGTTAGAGAGTGAGTGTTTGTGTGTGTGTGTGTGTGTGTGTGTGTGTGTGTGTGTGTGTGTCTGTCTTTGTGTGTCCAACAAGATAATTTGTCAGTCCGGGTTGTGTGTGTGTATGTCGGTGAGAGAGTGACTGTTAAGGCGTGAGTGTGTGCATGTTCGTGCCTGTGTGTGTGCGTGTGCGTGTGTGTGTGTGTCTGTGTGAGTGTGAAAACAGATAACCAATACCCAGCTCAATCCTTCATCCGCCGCTGATTATAAATCAGCCGCAGCTCTCAGAAGCAATCAACGTGAGCAATCTGCAGCCAGCGCAGACACCTTATCAATCAGGAGGACCATCGCAACCGTCACCTGTGTGCACTAGTGCACACACACACACACACACACACACACACACACACACACAATATAAGTGCATGCACAGACACATGCACGCACACATACAAAGTGCACAAACACAAATGTACATACCCATGACCATACCCAAACACACAAACACAAACACACTAAAATAAAAAGCCCTCAAACACACCTGCCCTGTCAACCCACAAACAAACATACGTCCAACCGAATTGTAATTTAGAATCCCTTCCTTTATCCCCGATTTGAGTTTTTCCATCTCTTCACTCCGTCCGCTGGATGAAATAATAATAATAATAATAATAATAATAATAATAATAATAATAATAATAATAATAATAATAATAAAAGAAGAGGGGGGTTTGGGGAGGGTTTCATCACACAGGCTGCCTGGCGGCCTGTGTGAGCAGCACCTTGCCAGACGCATCGCTCCTCATTACACTCAGATATTAATAACACAGAAAAATATTAATCTTGGAGGTAAACACTACACCGCTTAAAGGAAAATTGCAAATAAATCAGATTATCCTATAGGAATGTCCCACCGCGGGCCTAGGGGGGTAGAGAGGACGCTGGGGCAGCCGGGGTCCCACTCACTCTCTCTCTCCCTCGCTCTCTCTTTCCTGCCTCTCTTTCCCTCCTATACCTCTCTCTCCCTCTCCCTCTCTCTCCCTGCCCCTCTCCCTCCCTACTTTGCTCTTCCTCCTTCTCTTTTCCTCCTTCTGTCTTCCTCCTTACCTCTCTCTCTCCCTACACCTCTCCCTCCCTACTTCACTCTTCCTCCTTCTCTTTTCCTTCTTCTGTCTTCCTCCTTACCTCTCTCTCTCTCCCTACCTCTCTCCCTCCCTACTTCGCTCTTCCTCCTTCTCTTTTCCTCCTTCTGTCTTCCTCCTTACCTCTCTCTCTCTCCCTACCCCTCCCACTCCCTACTTCGCTCTTCCTCCTTCTCTTTTCCTCCTTCTGTCTTCCTCCTTACCTCTCTCTCTCTCCCTACCTCTCTCCCTCCCTACTTCGCTCTTCCTCCTTCTCTTTTCCTCCTTCTGTCTTCCTCCTTACCTCTCTCTCTCTCCCTACCTCTCTCCCTCCCTACTTCGCTCTTCCTCCTTCTCTTTTCCTCCTTCTGTCTTCCTCCTTACCTCTCTCTCTCTCCCTACCTCTCTCCCCATCCTCCCTATCTCTATACCCCTCTCCCCCACTACCTTCCTTTCCCTCTCTCTCCCTCCCTAGCCCTTTCCCTCCTCTCTCTCTTTCTCTCTCTCTCCCTCTCTCTCTCTCCCCCCCCCCCCGACTTGTGCTTTGCTGCATCTGCAAATGAACGAGTTTGTGTGGGTGTGTCCCTGGGTGGGTCGGCGGGGGGGGGCTTGGCTGCATGGGACAGGGAGGCCAGGGCGTGCGTGGGACGGTGGGGGGGTGGTTACTCCCCAGATTGAAATACGCAGGCACCACAACAACCCCCCCCCTCCACCCCTTCCCCAATCTGCTGTATTCATTTTTCACCTCCAATTTTATGTTTTCATCAGTGGGAGGGAAGGAGAGTGGTGTGTGTGTGGGGACATGTGTGGGGGGGGGGGCGAGAGCAGATTCAATTAGGCCCTGTGATTGGGCCGTTGGCATTCACCGGGGTCAGGGAAAGGTTAAAGAATTCAGTGGCACAAACATGATTACGGCTCTGTAGCATTTGATCAGAACCTCGGTTTATCACCGCCGGAAAATAAAGAAATATTAGGAAAACCATAAGGAATTTCATGCTCATTTACAGGGAACGTCGCTTCTTTTTTTTTTACATTAATGCTCGTCGCTTTGCAGTTTTTTTTTTAATTGTGGGTCAAACAGCGGCCAAACGTACTCAGCAGACGACAATGTACGGGGAAACACCACACACACACACACACACACACACTCTATCGTACACACACACAATCACACACACATGCATTCACACATGCAACACACACATACACATACACATACACACACGTGGTGCAGACAGCCACGGACAGACGGGCAGACAGGTGCGCGTGTGCACGTACGCGGACCAGCATGCAATACTGTGCGCCCAAAGCAGTAGTCAGAGACATCACGACACCACACGTCGCACGTGCACACACACGGCCAGAGCGGCGGAGTGATAAAGCCCGTCTCACCGGGTGAAATTAAAGCAAGTAAATGACAGCGTGTGCCGGGCGCATGGTAAATCATTTTTATACCCTGATGAAAACGGGCGCCATAACACGGGGCTGCGCGCATGTAGCCAATATCACCTGGAGACTGAGGAGGAGAGGGGGGTACAAAAAAAAGAGAAAAGAAGAAAAAAATACAGAAGCACAACAAATCAAATATCCTATTGGATGTGTCAGGTCCGTGTCAGAACAGAGGGGACTCAGACTAAATATAGGAAATATGGTACAATAATGCCATGGGATCTTTTTATATTCAAAACGGCCGGGGAGAAAGAGCACTTTATGAGATATTGGATTGATAAACAAGGCTGGCGATACCGTTCTCATCGGTGGATATAATGCAACAATAATGTTGTGGGTTAGCAACAAAAAAATGGCATTATAATTTTAATGCGCTTTACTGGGCCTTGCTGAGAGGGTACTTCTGTCAATAAGTAAAGAGCCCCGCATTTAAAGACAAAGCTAATAAAAAGTACATAAAAAAGTATGTCAGTAAAGAAGCGTGGGACCATATACCAAAATATACCCAAAGTACATTTTTTCCTGTTGTGTGAGTATGGGCATTTGCTCTCACACGTACACACGCACGCACGCACACACTTTTGCTCCCTATATTGAAGATGTGGGAATGTTTTGTGTGAGGATCGGATAAACTTGTTTCTGAGCATATGGCAAAGTTCACAGAAAGTGATGCCTGACAATCTCCTCCAATCACAGGCAGCCAAGCCCAATGGAAAAAATGTACAGGTTAATTTTAGACTTGAGACACAGTCCAACGTGACCCATCAATAGCTAGGTCTTTCGCTCAGGGCCCTTATCGGAACCCCCTAATCATGATTGCCAAATATGGCCACACCCGTCCCCCTGAATCTCAACCCCCCCCCCCAAAAGACTCTTGGCCCATAACACATCCCCATTCCCATCCCCGCCGTTCCCCAAACTCGCGGCGGGGTATTTACATGCCCTGGCGCTGCAGAGAGCAAACAAGCTCATTTAAAAGTTCACATGCTAATGTGTGACATTTAATCCAAACTTTACACGGCGAAAGGACACGCAACAATAGATTTTGATTCCTTTCTTGCGCGTGAATCTCATCATCTTTCTGCTCGTCCTCCATATTTATGAGACCCCCCCCCACCCCCTGTCCCAAAAACAGGGACAAGGGACACTGTTTCTTGGACCGGCAGGGGATGGAAGGGTGGGAGTGTTGCCGAGGCGATTAGGAACATGTGGTTGTGTTTGGTTTACTCTGTGCAGAAAGACTTTTTAGATAGGCAATCACAAAGCAACGATGCACATGTGTGCATGTATGTGTGTATGTATGGTGGGCACACACACACACACACACACACACACACACACACACACACACACACACACACGCAAACACACAATGTGGTGAGTGGTCTCTCTCCTCTGAACCTCCATCTGCTGACTGTCTCTCTCAGAGTTAGAGAGAGAGAGAGACTATGTTTATTACATGTACGTACTGAAGCCTGCAAATCAAAATCATAAATTTTGTTAGCATTTTTACTACTATTTACTGCATGTTTCACTACAAAGGAAAAAGGGAGGTAAATGGTATAACATAGAAAAAACGGATCAAAAGATCAGGAATACGAAAGGACTATGAGTGCTAAAGAACAAAAAACGTCACAGACATAGAAAGCCTAGGATTTAAAGGACAAGGCCACCCTAATTGTATGTTTCTTCTCTCGTCGCAGGCATCCCAAATGAAACTGAAGTGAGACTAAGTGGCCTGTGTTTTTCTCATGCTCCAAAGTATTGTCTCTATAGCGACGGCAGATACACGTAAACCTTCGGCCTTCATATGTTCACAAAAATATCTGTTATGGGGAGGTAGTTGTGTGTGTGTGTGTGTGTGTGTGTGTGTGTGTGTGTGTGTGTGTGTGTGTGTGTGTGTGTGTTTGTGTGCATGTGTGTGTGTAAGTAAAGTACTGTGCATGGGCTGGGGATATTTCAAAGTGCCTGATTTTTCACCAGACACAGATGTTTGATCGAAACAAATATATACTGCTTATACATGTGAGGGCCGAAATAATTCATTGTTGGATGGATTTAGCTGCCCCTCAGAAAAAGAAAACTTTCAGACTTCTTCTCAGGTGCTTTTGGAAATGAATTGAAGTCTGGGGCTATTGTTTGCTTCACAGGCGATGTGTGAGAGATACAGTGTGACTGTAAGCAGGATAACTACATTGATGAGTTCAGTAACTTCATCTGAATTGTCGTCAATGAGCGAAACGGTATTACGGTACATGTGTGTGGGAGTGTTTGAGTGCAAAAGACGACTCATGGTGACACTCACCAGTGCTCTTTCACTAACACACTTTCCGTCTTAAATACATGCCGTCCTTCTCTCTCCCACTCTTTCTCCTCGCACACATGCACACACACACACGCACACACACATACACACACACACACACAGACACACACATGCGCGCACACACACAGATCGACCAGGACAGGCCAGGGATGAGCACACCCCATCTGATCTGTAGCTCGTTCATTCATTAGACCCATGCTCTCCCCTTATTGATTTCAGCTTAAGTAATGAGAAAGCTTATCCAAAAATCTTTAGCATTTGGGCTCCAACTTAAGGGGGATCAATGGGGCCATTTCCCATTTTGAACAGCACATACACTGGGGTTTTATGTACGGCGAACGGGACAAATCCAGATGCTGATAAATCAATAGGGCTTTTTGTCGATGGACAGACATGCACTCAAGACCCCCCCCACACACACACACACGCATGTGTCCGCACACACGCACACACACACACACACACACGCGTGGGCACACATGGCTGATAAATGGTATTTTTGAGGCAATTAAAGTGAGCTGTAAACATATGAAGGCCAATCAATTGGTCCGGGCGAGGTCTATTATCGAGGCTTTAACACTGATTTAGAAGGGGCTTTAAGCAGCCCGGCGACCCTATGTGTGTCACAAACGCTTATGCAGAACAGCGGCGGGCGGCCGAGTGGCCCGCACACCAACCGCTCACACCGGCGCCACGTCACGACGAACGGCGTAGACGAAAGTCATGAGAGCAATGAAAGCCCCACTTCCTGATTGAACACCCTCCTCTTCCTCCTCTCTCCCAACTGTTGGAGTATCATCAACCGATGAAGAAGAAGTGGAACGGTACGTCAAAGGGATTACAGGTTAAAACAGAAGATTCTCTCACATGCTTTTAGAGCCAATTTCTTTGTTGTTGTGTTTTTTTATGTCACGTTTTTTTTTTTTGGGGGGGGGGGGGTTGGGGGTTATATGGCTTTATGATTTATTCATGCATAATAGTATTCAGAGAGTAAGACAGAAATAAGTGCCTGTATTAGCTTGTAACAAAGCATTTTCCCCCTTATTTTGCCCATGCTGCCACGGCGCCTTGAAAAACAAACTGGCCACGGCGCCGTCCATGTTAATTATTTTGCTCAGCCAAGAGCAACGTTGCGTCATGTTTCCTCTCCATAATGACGTCTAAAAGGAGATGTGTTGTTTGCATCTGAGTGGGAGAAAAAACATGCGTGTGCGTCCGTATTGGGAGGGTAAGGCGAGAGATAGAGAGGGAGCGAGAGAGAGAGAGAGAGAGAGAGAGAGAGAGAGAGAGAGAGAGAGAGAGAGAGAGAGAGAGAGAGAGAGAGAGAGAGAGAGAGAGAGAGCGTGGGGCGGGGGGGGGGGGGGTGTATTCTGGGTCTGCATTCATTCTGGACAATTCTATATT
>NC_136950.1:14328264-14370764 GCF_949987615.1 Pollachius pollachius | reverse complement strand
GAGACCCCGAAGCAGAATGTATGTATCCGGTCATAGGCTGAACGATATTTATGACGTTAAAAAGAAAAGTGTAACATTGGAATTGATTTTTAAGATGATTCTAGATTTGGCGGAGAAATGTATCCGTTGGAATTGTTGAACTGTGCTCGTTGCCGGGGAAATGAGGCACTGCGGGCATTGTGTTATTTGTGTTTACAAAATGTCACCAAAACAAAACACATTGCTCCATTATAACGTTGACACAAACACAGTCTTTAAGATATGTTGCCGGTTTCGAGAACAGCGCAGAAGAAGAAAAAAGAAAAACATACCAGGACATTTTTTGTTGTAACACTACTTGCAAAATCTTGTGGGACAATTTCGACACAATCACACCAAATGTAATCTCTACATGACTGTACCACGGCTCCAATAAACGTCCCTTGTGCCCCTCACTTAGTAAAACCCGACTGGAGTTGTAGTCATTTAATTCTGTGTGTTCTCAAGTTCTCTGAAAGAAAATGTGTGTGGATCAGGCCGCTCCGCGTTCACCGAGCTGTACTCTCGACGAAGCGGTTTCAGTCGACCGAGTCACTTGTCTGGGACTTGTAATAGAACACATTTTGTGACCACACACACACTGCATTTAAAGGCTGAACTGTAAAAGATCCTCTTTAGGTCACAAGACTGAATTTAGTGTCAAAAAATGTTGGGTGGTCCCTTTAAATGGAGTTCAATTAAGGGAAATGGGAGCCAGAGGCCTATGATGTATCCTTAACATAAGTGGCTGTGACCTGCAAAATGTGTTTGCATAACATGAGCTTTAAGTAATGTCATAAATGGATTTAGAAACTTTAGAAAGGTACATTAACTATATGCACAGTCATCTATTTTATTTATTCTTCTTATACCTCTGACGCTAACATTTTGAATTAATCCAGTTTTCACCGGTCAGCCAATTTCATTTTGACATTCAAATTTGGCACGTGCGCTCTCGTATGTGCATGTGCAATATGGGTGCGTAAGCGTGCGTGTGTGTGTGTGCGTGTGTGTGTGTGCGTATGTTTATGTGTGGCTATGCGTGGCTATGCGAGAGGTCGATCTAATCCCTCTTAAATCAGTTAATCAGCCCAAGGACAAAGAGGTGATGACTCAGCCGGTCTGAGCGCAGGCTAACATTAGCATCTTACTTCCATTCTAAAGACCTGTACTTAGCGTACGCACATCCCCGCATTTGATATTTCAAACACAGAAGTGCTTACTTTTGACATTTAACCTCACTATTTAGCTCCCCGCACTGCGGTTTATTAGCATTAGCCCGCGTGCCACAGCGCTCATCACAGTGATATTTAAAAGAACATAAGAAGCGGGGAATTAATTGGAGAAAAAATAACAGCCTTTACAACTATAGGTCAGCATATTAAACAGGGATAGATAGCGGGCTGGTTATTTGTTTTTAACTACTCCACTAAATACCAACATGAGTTGATTACTAAAAAAATATAATGAGCAAAGCAAGTGGGGGTGTGGAGAGTAGTAGTGTGGCGGTGGCGGTGGTGGGGGTGTTTCAACCGTCCTGGTTTTATCCCCCTATCCACAGCCTGTGGGCACCCCGGAGCAAGATGTCCAAACGCCTACCTGCTCCTTAATGACCTGCATCGGAATTCACTCCCCGTCACGTCGGAGGGCGTCTGCCCAGGCTAAATGACTGCGCACCACTAAAATATACAAACAAAACCGCAAATTAGAAAATAAACACTCGCGCCGTTGCATTTCCGACCAAACTATTTATTACCCGCTGGGTGAGATTGCTGTTATCTAATCAGTGAAATACTCTCGCCAACTATCTACGGGATCACGCGATGGTCTGTGTTGTGTGTGTGCAGCTGATTTCATGGTGAAATTGGCTTTTGGCTTCTCTTTTTTCCGTCTTTGATCTAAATCACACATCTGAAATTGGTGCGGCTCTTTTCCCGCATTTGAAATGCTTGAATTGTTTGTTTACACGGCATATTGTGATGCATCTTTTTTTATTTATCATCTGTTTTAATGCATTTTAATGTACCGCGTCTTCTTGTTACTTCAATGCGTGACAATCGTTAAATGTATTCATAAATCTGATCCAATTTAAAGTTACGATGTTTAGAAGGCAAGAAAATGTGATTCAACTGCACAATATCAAAGGAATTAAGCGTTGCATTCACCAGTTGGCATTCAACAGAAAGACAGAGAAATAGATAGAAATTCAGAGAGAAAGACAAGCACACAGACACACAGACAGACAGACAAATAGACATCGCTCTGATTTATGGCCCTAATTAAAGTCATCCCACTCATAGCCATACAAACCAAACGAATGGAAGAGCCAATGATCATTTACAGCCTCAACTATGATGAAGTGCTCACCCCAAATATGCAGTGTGATTCACACATGCACTTGTCTGAGCACATGTGCTGTACACATGCATACAGCAGCAACACGCAACAGTTTTCATAAACACAGGCATAGCATGTGTCTGTGTGGATTGAGAGAGAGAGAGAGAGCTAGAGAGCGAGAGAAAGAGAGCGAGAGCGAGAGCGAGAGAGAGAGCGAGAGAGAGAGAGTCTATTAATTAAAAGCCAGTGCACGAGACAAGACTCTTGGAAAGGTTGGCGTGCAACACCACGAAGACGGAGACTTCCTGTAAGACATAAATCTATTGGTGCTTCACTCACACATACACACACACAAACACACACACACACACACACACATCACACACAGTCTGACACAACAGTCTGGCTTTTGCGGACGGCTGTCTCCCTCCCTCTTCAGTCTCTCGCTCTCTATCTCTCTCTCTATCTCTTTCTCCTCTCCCTCTCTCTCTTGCAAATTCCCTTGCTCTAGTTTTTCATCCAATCCTCTTTCACTCTCTCCCATTCACTCAATCACCTACTCACTCATTCACCTACTCACTCACTCACCATGTACCTATCTCGCTTGACTTGCCCTATTACTGATGTACGTCGTGCTCTCTCAACACCGCCCCCCCCCCCCCCCTTCTCTAAACACTTGTCTCCTGCACGAGGCCTGGGTAACGAGTGGCGGAGCTAAACGAGAGGAAACACAGCTCACTATATTAGGGTGGGGGGGGCGGATGGGGAGGTGCCTGGAGGGTCTAAATAAACGGAGGGAACTTAAGGGCCCGGTCCCATTCCCAAGGACATAAATTAATGGGAGTGGGATTGAGGTGCGGCAGGAAAATATACACCCCGTTTTTTAAACTCCCATACTCCCCGTGTTCGTATTTATATACACAAACTGTAGATCTGGGAGAGTGTGTGTGTGTGTGTGTGTGTGTGTGTGTGTGGGGGGGGGGGGGGGGGGGGAGGACAGGCTGGCTGGCAGTAACAGGCACATACACACACACGCAACCAGACGCTCACAAAAATACTCATACACAAGCACTACTGGGGAATGTACAATACCACCCACTTCCTCTATTGTGAAAAGCCTATTACCTCCCATTGAAACGAAGAACAATGAAGACATGAAAAAAAACATAAGCGCCTGCTTGTGTCATTGAAAACTAATTAGCCTGTGTGTGTGTGTGTGTGTGTGTTTTTTAAGTGTGTGTTGATTTGCTCTCAGGCATACAAAACACACACCCACGCATAAACACACACAGGAGTTTCCCCGCTGCCTCGCTCTTTGAGGTTAATGGTCTTATCCGGGCTGATTAGCATAACTAATTAACATCCTTGTTAGGGGATAAGTATTATTTATTCAATTAGCTCCGGCGTGTATCACGAGGCTGTATCCCCCTTGATCGTTGGCACAGGTTCAAATGAATAGGAGGCGGTTCGAGCAGGCGTAAACACTGAACTCAGTCTTCCTGTAACCGGGTGTGTGCGTTTGCGATTTTGTGTTTGTTTTGTGTGTGCGACTGCACTTGTGTTTCTAAGCGCGCGCATATGTTTATATATGCGTGTGTCATTGTTGTGTTTTACATGTCATTGTGAGTGTGAAGGGATATGTGTGTGTGTGTGTGTGTGTGTGTGTGTGTGTGTGTGTGTGTGTGTGTGTGTGTGTGTGTGTGTGTAGGTGCGTGTGTGAGCGTGGATGTGCGAATGTATTGTGTGTTTATACATATGCATATGTATATGTGTGTGTGTGTGTGTGTGTGTGTGTGTGTGTGTGTGAGCGCGTGCGTGTGCGTGTGTGTGTCTAGAAGTGCGTGTCCATTCTATTCGTCAGTTATTCCCATTTCCCCACCCAACAGATGCTCCCAGTCGGGGTTGCCAGCGGGGGCGAACGGCACAAACCCAACCTCCTCCCTCTCCTCTCCTCCCTCCCTCCCTCCCCCCCTCTCTCCCCCCCTCTCTCCCCCCCCCCCCCCCCCCCCCCCTCCCCGCCTGCTGAGCTGGTGCTCTTGAATCCCTCATCATCGTTAGGCACCCGTTAAAAGCATAATTAGCGCCGTTAACCAGCTGAGCTGCAACGGGCATAGACCCCTCCCCCTTCTCCAACTCCCCTCATCTATTGAGGGGAGTGACTAGCCCCCCTCCCCCCCTGCACCCAAGCCCTTCCCTAAACAGCATGTCCTGTGTAATCAGCAGCTGGTGGTTCCTCAGCCAGCAGTAACAATGTGCAACAGGAGTGCTAGCAGTCCCCCCATCGCAGTAGAACAGGCTATACGCACATATTGATATGAATGGTCGCCGTCATGCACACCTGAATGCCTGCCTGCAAAGGCTCCTTCGCGACACACCGTTTTTTTGATTACGTGTGTGTGTGTGTGTGTGTGTGTGTGTGTGTGACCGTGTTGTGTTGAACGCAAGGACCATAGGTTGCGTTTTGTTTTGTTTATGCTGCCTGAACACCCCCCCCCCCCCCCCCCACCCTCACAGACAAACACAAATCAACACAACATCCTCCTACGGCATGAACCCGCTTACATGGATGGACTCGAATGAAACACACACATGTGTGTGACAAATACAAACACACAACGACAACAACAAAAAAAGAGCCCGGGTGAATGAGAGAGCGCGCGACGGCGAGAGAGAGATGGCGAAAAAAGGAGTGGAAACAGAGAGAGAGAGAGAAGGAGAGCGAGACAGAGCTACATTTACTGAAATTAAACATTTTCTCATCAGCCCGAGGGCGCAGGAGGGCGCAGCAGACCCGGTAATGTATTATTCATCCCCACTTCACAAAGGAACATTAATCAATTATGAAGATATGAGGATCTTAAAGTATAGAGGAGAGAGAAGGAGCGGCTCGCGCGTATTAATAGCGGCCGCAATCGTGAACCTCCCCCGCCCGCCCGCCCGCCCGCCCGCCCACAGCCCCGTCCACACTGCCTGAACCCCCCTACCCCCGCCTGCTCCTCAAATCAATATTTTGCAGATTAATTTGGAGGCTGCTGTGGTGAGATGGAGGATGTGGAGGAGGGGGAGGACAAAGGAGGAAGTGGAGAGGTGGGGTGGAGGGGGAGGTGGAGGTGATGGTGGGCTGGAAGAGAGCGAGAGCGAGAGAAAGAGAGAAAGAGAGAGAGAGAGAGAGAGAGAGAGACAGAGAGAGAGCGAGAGAAAGAGAGAGAGAGGGAGACAGAGAGAGAGAGAGAGAGACAGAGAGACAGAGAGAGAGAGCAAGTCTGAGATCTGAATTAAGGTGAAGTGTTTTGTTGTGTTTTGAGCAACTCTCGGTCCTCTGCGCATGCGGGCGTCGGACTCATGTGCGCTTAAAAAGTGTGTGTTGTGTGATTTGAGTATGCAGCGGGGGGAAGCAGGGATGACATAGGGCTGGTTGTTTTGATGCCGGAAGAGCCGGTACGCATCCTAAACCCAGGAGGCCAACTCGAACCTCATTGGGTATGTACACATGTGTACGGCTATTAAAAATGCAAAGTGTCCTCGTGTTAACTCCGCCCCCCAGCGCCACCACTCTTGAATGTATCACTACATCAAACTAAATTAGGTTGACTCACTCAACTTATCAGAATTAATATTCTCGCTGCAACCATGGTTCACTAATTATGCCTGTTTGGTTAATGTATCACTTTGTCAGCTCCTTACGCCGCAGCCATTCCTCTCAATTACTCTCTCCCCCCCCCCCCCCATCCTACTCCCTCCTCCACCTTCATCTTGGAAGACGTAAGAAAAAATAGAAAAGGTGAAAATAACACGTATTTTCGGCTGATGGCGACACTGTTCCTTGTTAGGCAGACAGTAGTGGGGGACACAAAATGCACGCAAGTGCATACCAAAGTCGGTGAGTGTGTGCGACTAGACGCCTGGACTGATGCTTGTTGATTGCGTGAAATTCACCTACAGAAGCGTTGCGACACAACTCTTACTATACTATACTAGTATAGCTACTATATAGAAAGAAGAATGCCGAATGCTGTGGCATGTGTGTGTCTTTTTTGTGTGTGTGTGTTTATGTTTTTATATGTCTGTGTGTCTGTCTCTGTGTCTATGTTTATGTCTGTGTTTGTGTGTGCGTGTGTGCGTGCGTGCGTACGCGTGTGTTTTCAAACTGTCGTTCGCTTGTCAGACAATGATCTGTATGAGCAAACAAATGTAACATCCAATAAAACTAAAATTAGATCCACAAATTCCAACAACAAAACAGTTTACATGTCGCTAAATCCTCGTGTCAAAATATGATTAACAGACTTCACGCCACCGCATCACCCCTCCCCGCGACTCTCCCGAATTACACGCAGAACCACTAATTAGTAGCAGAGCAAATGAAGCAACTGACAAGCACAGCAAACAGCGGAAAGCCATCACATAAACAACCAACAAGCACGGCTTTACCACCACCACCAATGTGTGTGAATATGAGCAGAGATTTGTGTGTGTGTGTGTGTGTGTGTGTGTGTTGGTGTACGCACGTACCCACAAGCTGAAAATTATATGTTTGTGCATGTTTTTGCAACTACGCGTGTGTGTGTCTCTGTGTGTGCATATGTGTTTGAGTGTGTGTGTGTGTGTGTGTGTGTGTGTGTGTGTGTGTGTGTGTGTGTGTGCGTGTGTGTGCGTGTGTTAACCGTAAGCCACAGAAGACAGTAAAACAGCAGTGGGTATAATTTAGTGACACCCTGTTAGGAGGTGTGGGAAGGCCATAAAAAAAGGCTCCCTTGCCTTATAATCCTGGCTAGCAATGCCATGTTTGTTACCCGGGGCGCGGAGATATGCTGGTAATTCATCACACACACAGCCCGGCTTCCTGTTAACCCCCCCCCCCCACACACACACACATACACACACACACACACGCACACACACACACGCACACCACCCACATGCAAGACAGCCCGCAAGCACTGGTGCCAAAGCAATATTGTAAAACAAATTAATATATATATATATTTATATGTGTAAAATGAAATCACATTTCTGACGCTGGTTGGTAATAACAGACTGCAAAGAAACCGCAAACGCTGACCCAAAGGTGTTTGTTTCATGTTGTTTTGTTCTGATTAATGAAAAAAAATTAAAATATCTAAAATCCATATCAAACATGGAGATTGTATTCTCCCATTTCTCATTTGAATGATGTTTAAACCATGTTCTTTTAAAGAGGCTGCTGTAAGTGTCACTTGGCCACTAATGACATCACAATCACAAATACAAAATGGGGTACCTCTCTCTCGTCCGGGGAGTCCCTGTCGAGCTCCCTCGGCAACCCAGAAAGGCCAGGGCACCAGGCACTCCGCTGGGCCTCCACGTCCAGCGTCCGCCCCCTGGGACCCAGAGAGAGGGATGGAAAGAACGGGAAGGGGGAGGAAGAGACGTGGAAGGAAAAAAAGAGGCGAGAAGGAAGCAATAAATGAGAAATGAGAAATAAAACAAGTTTTCAATGATTAGATAATTGATCTGGCGTTATGTTAATTTGTCCGTACATGGGGCTGCTAATACCCAATTCATTACAAAGTCGTTATGTGCTGGTTTCATACAATTTGTCAGTGGGAGAAAAGTTTGCCAAGAGTCCCTGTTTTGCAACACGGGGGGGTAGAATGTGTGGTAAAAGTGTGTGTTGTTGTGTATGTGTGTGTCCTAGTGGGGGAAAAAACAGTAAGATTATACCCCCTTCTTTCAGAGCCACTATGGTGTCAGCTGTCACCTAGCCATGATATACCCATGACACTCCCTCTTACACACACACACACACACACACACACACACACACAACATATATATTCATATTCCGAGAGACTCTTGGCAGGGATGTGCTATTTTGATAAAACTTTGGAGGGATTAAAAACAGTTAACTCGCAGTTTGATCAAGCACGTCTGCGTACGACCGCAGCACGCGTAGCAGGAGAGCAGGGGTTTGAGCAAGTTGAATCTTTAAAAAAAGAACACAAATCCTGTCAAACAGTCAAAGGGAAGCCACCAAGGAGCACACTCACAATCTGACAACACATCTACCTACGTGTGTGTGTGTGTGTGTGTGTGTGTGTGTGTGTGTGTGTGTGTGTGTGTGTGCACGCTCGCCTGTGTGTGTGTGTGTGTTTTATTATTGAATGCAGAGAAAAGTGAAACATAATTCCAATCAATAAAATACCCTGCGTGGACATAATTGTACACATACAAACAAACATACAAGGCCGCTCACACACAACGGGACTAACGAGACGAAGAATTTGAAAAATACCAAAAAATGAAGAAAAGTAAAAACGAAGTAGTAAATAACAAAGAAAAATATAAAACCAAGTCCACTCATCTCACTCCATGGACTCGGTCGCTTGAATGGACAAATTGCACTTCCCAAAGTGTTTTTTTCTGGGGGGGGGGGGGGGGACAAAATCTTGGGTAAATGATTTGCAATTTTATTTTTTGATTTAAGTCATTTTCCTGTCAGACTGAATGAAAAATGTTTCAATCACCCCCAAATTTGGGAGAGTTTTATTTTTTTGCTAGAGGGGACGAATAGGCAGAAATGGAAAGAGGTTGAAAAATTGTAACAGGGTTTGGAGCAGAAAGTAACGGCAGGCAATTTTATCCCTACTTTACACCTGCCAATGGGGCAGTGTTTTTTCACAGCTGGACTGTGTGTGTATGTGTGTGTGTGTCACACACACACACACACACACACACACACACACACACACACAAACACACACACACACACACACAAAGACACTGATGTTGACAATTTTTCGATTCTGAACAACGATATGTTAACATAAGAAAAAGACATTAACATATCAATGTTAAGCTTCAGAAATTGACCTAAATCCATCCGTGATTCAAATCTGTATGCCTTTGTTTATCAGATTGTGGCGTGCCTGACTTGACGAAGACACTGTGTCTAGTAATACATCACAATATTGTGGTCAGCACTTAGCAACAACATTAAACGCAAAGGGATGAACGGTGACACTTAGACACATGAGTGTTGTAATGATTATTGTGGGGACAAGAAAGACGAGAAGAGAACCATTGTGATTTACAGAGTGTGTCTATGTGGGAGCGTGCGTGCATGTGTATATGTTTGTGTGCGTGTGCGTGTGCGTGTGTGTGTGTGTGCATTGGTGTTTGCATTTTCGTGTGTATGTGATATTAGAGCAGGCTCCCGATTTCTCCAGCTGTCACTCAGGCCTATTAGGCAAGGCTAACAAAATTAGTCATGAATATGCAGTAATAACATGCAAATTGCCACCTCCAACCCTCACCCCTGTTGGTGTGTGTGTGTGTGTGTGTGTGTGTGTGTGTGTGTGTGTGTGTGTGTGTGTGTGTGTGTGTGTGTGTGTGTGTGTGTGTGTGTGTGTGTGTTGCCCCTAAGGCTATAGACATTGGTTCGGTAAACCCAATTCTTTCTACATCATTACAGCAGCTAGGCATAATTTATAAGAATAATACAAACATGCATCCCAGCATGCCCAAAAAAATGTGTGTGCGTGTGAACGAGTGAGTATGTACGTGTGTGTGTGTGTGTGTGTGTGTATGTGTGTGTGTGTGTGTGTGTCCACAGAATGACACACCTGCATGTACCTACTCCTATTCTCTCTCTCTGAATGCCAAGGCTAATATCCAGCAGGTACTTGTTAACCATTTCAAAGTCAAGAGTAGAGCATTGGGTCACAAAATGCACATTCACCCACACACAGACACACACACTCACACACACACACACACCCACGCACGTGCGCACGGACACGCGCGCTCGTGCATACACACCCACGGACGTACACGCGTGCACACATTCTCTTGTCTGCGTGTCCCCAGGGTGATGTTTGACACAGGCTGGGTGCTGCCACAGCAATTAACCTCCCTGTTAATGAGAGGACTGCTGACAAGCTGCCAGATGGCACGGCCTGGCACACTGCCACGCATGCATGCACACATACACACACATGCACGTGTGTACACACACACACACACACCTGTCTCACCCGACAAGCACCTAATTGCCGCTAGTTCTTAGCCCCTCTGCGTCTCCCTCCCTGTTCCCATCCTGCTTTCGTCACGTCGTTCCTCCCCTCCCCACCCGCTTTCCTTATGTCCCTCCTCTTTCCTCCAGCTCTCCTTCCATCCCTCCCCACCCCCCCCCCCCCTCGCTCCCCCTGCCCCTCTCCTTCCGTCTCTGAGACAGATGCACGTCCGCGTTGCAGCGCTGCAGATGTCACAGCTCACCAGCTGGGAGAGCAGCAGGCGGTGGGAGATGAGAGGAGAGGAGAGCGGGGGGGGGAGGCAAGGAGGGGAGGGCAGAGGGGAGGCAAGGAGGAGAGGAGGAGAGGAGGAGAGGAGAGGAAAGCAGGACGGAGGAGAGGACAGGGAAGTGAGGAGAAGGGGAGATGGAAGCGAGGAGAGGAGGAGAGGAGAGCACGGTGGAGGGAAGGCAGGGAGAAGAGGAGAGGGTGGCGAGGAGGAGAGGAGAAGGAAGCAAGGAGAAGAGGAGAGGAGAGTGAGGAGAGGACAGGAGGGGGGAACAGTGAGGAAAATAGATCTTAAAAATAGTATATTCATGCGGCCCGAAAAATGCTCCATTTGTTTTGGATTGTACCTCAATCTTAGTGTGTGTGTGTGTGTGTGTGTGTGTGTGTGTGTGTGTGTGTGTGTGTGTGTGTGTGTGTGTGTGTCAACGAGTGTGGCATGTGGCTACAGCATGGCCGGGTGCATGTGTATGTGTGTGTGTGTGTGTGAGTGTGTGTGTGTGTCTGTGTGCACATGTCCACACTCAGGGCCCACCAGTCTACTGTATTGATCAGTTAGCTTGGCCCTAATAAGACGAGAAGAGGTTGACCTGGGAAAGTCAATATGGAGAAAAAGGAGACATATCCTACTCCCCCCCGGACTCTAGAGGTGGAACGTGTGTGTGTGTCTGTGTGTGTGTGTGTGCGTGTGTGTGTGTGTGTGTGTGTGTGTGAGGCTGGTTGTGCGGGTTATGTGGGGGGGAGCAATAGGTGAGAGAAGGCAAAAAAAAAAACACAAATGAGGATTAAGAATGGGACGAGCGCAGCAAGAACAGAGTCACAGAGCAGTGTGTTCAAGAGCCCGGTACAAATGAGACTGATCCAGAGAAACACACAGAGAGCAGGCGAGAGGGGAAGGACAGAGATCTGCGCATAAGACAATGAGGGTGGGAAGCAGAAGGAGAACGCAGCAAAAAAGGTGAGAGAAAAGGATGGTGCAAGCAAGAACCAAGAAGATGATAACCGTAATGAGGCGACCACAGCCTTCTTATAAACTCACACACACACCCACCCACCCACACACACATACACACGCACACACCAATACAGGAGTTCTCATTTTCAAAGTTCTCCCGGAGTTTAACTTTACCTCCCACTGAAAAGCGAACGTTAGTGGTGGGCACATCCTGTCACTAAAGCATTTCCTCGCTAACTAACTTTTGGCAGGCGACCACGGCAAACAATACTCAAGTTAAGTCAAGTTTAAAAAATAAATAAAGAGAAAAAAGTTAAAGCTCTGCAGGAGATTATTCTTTAGGAAAATAATGAAATAACCGCAGAGATAGAGGATGGAAAGAAGAAAAAAAAGCTTGACACCCACTAACACATCAATATGTTGCTAGATCAATGTGTGTGTGTGTGTGTGTGTGTGTGTGTGTGAGAGAGAAAGATAGACAGAGCGAGGGAGAGAGAGATAGAGAGCGAGGGTGTTTATGTTTTCTACATACCGGAATTATATAAATAAATCTGAAGATAAACAAAAAAAATAACCGAAATAAAAGAAAAGTTGATAAAAGACTTCACCTCCACCGAAACCCAAATGTGCACACACACGCAAACACACACAGACACACGCACGCACACACCCACCACACACACACGCTACCCTGAGGGTGGCTTCAATCTTGTGCGTTTAATGTTGATGCTGGTGGCAAGAAATACACACACTCACCTGCTGTTTCAACCAGCTTGTCATTTCATGTCACAAGACTTGATTTAGTCCTTTCATATATTTTTTTTCTCACACACGTACGTGAACACGCACGCGCACACGCACGCGCACGTATGTATGTGTCCTTATGGTGTTTCATACCCGCTGTTGACAGCATTATGGACTCACTAATAGTTTATTTTTTACTGAAACCTTGTTGTGAATGATGTAGATAGAGAAAACATCAGCATAATCTGCTCATGTATGTGTCATACCCTAAACAATACATCTCAGATGTCAAACACACAGTGATTAGAAATACAATGCAACTACATAGATGGATAGATCAATGTTCTTTTCGTGTATGCTATTAATAGACAAGAAATCCCATCCAGGTCTTGTCTTGACCCTGTCAAACTAGATGTGTGGGGGGATGGTTCCTTGTGGCCAACATGTCACAGAACGGTGCAATTTCAGTGGATTTTTTTTTTTTTTCACTTCTTCAGTCCTCAGCAGTAATTGGACATCATTGGTTTGATATGAGCGCAAGGTGACAAGCTTGCCAGGGCGATATTCAGAAACACGCACACATTATGTATGAGCAAAGTTTCCTAATGAAGCCCTTTTGTTAAACAAGACGCAAGACATAGGAGTGCACGCATGCACACACACACACACACACACACAGACACACACACACACACACACACACACACAGACACACACGCTTCTAGGAAAGAGCAGAGGTAGTCGAGAGCGGTAGAAAGTCTTTCAGAGGCCTTCTTTTAATTTCATTATTTCATTCTTTTTCATTTTATTTTATTTTCTGCTGCTGCTGCTCAGCATGGTGGGAGAACATCCTGAGGGGGATTTGCATATTGTCATGAGACTGCCGCGGTGCTGCTAGTCTCTGTAGAGCCTAGTCGTCCCCGAGGAGAGATGGACTCCCCGAGGCCAACTCCCTTACCTTCCCTCTTCACACCGGGGGGACCTGGAGTGTGTGTGTGTGTGTGTGTGTGTGTGTGTGTGTGTGTGTGTGTGTGTGTGTGTGTGTGTGTGTGTGTGTGTGTGTGTGTGTGTGTGTGTGCGTGTGTGTGTGTGTGTGTGTGTGAGTGTGTGAGAGAGTGTGTGAGTGTGTGTGCTTGTGTGTCTGAGTGAATGTGTCTGTGTGCTTGTGTGTCTGAGTGCTTGTGTGTCTGAGTGAACGTGTGTGTGTGTGTGTCTATGTGAGTGTACCTGAGTGAGAAAGTGTGTGTCATTTTGAAGTTGAATTAAAAAAGTAGTTGAAAGTTTCTTGAGAACTCAGGTGTGTGGGGAACTAGTGTGTGTGGGGTGAGACAGTACCCATCTCCTTCCGTCTCACTAGTGTGTGTGTGGGGTGAGACAGTACCCATCTCCTTCCGTCTCACTAGTGTGTGTGTGGGGTGAGACAGTACCCATCTCCTTCCATCTCACTAGTGTGTGTCTGGGGTAAGACTGTACACATCTCCTTCCGTCTCACTAGTATGTGTGGGGTGGGACTGTATGCATCTCTCTGCGTCTCTAGCTGTCTATCGTCCCTGGTTACGTACGGCTCCGTGTGTCCCCGGGGCCGTCCGTCCATCTGAGCCGTGGATGCCGACCTCAGCTCAACCTCAGGCACCTAGTGAGGAGAAAACGTTGTGGGTTATGAATTCATATATTAGTAAAATATTCAATAAACGCCTCTACTTTGCTGATTTTCCACAAAAAAACGGGAGCAACGGCGGCATAAACATCAGCAGACTCAAATTAGCCGTAGCGCTGACGCGATCAAAAATAGAGGAGGGGAGGAAGGAGAAAAAAAAAAGGATGAGAAGATGAAATCTGAAATGTGATTATGGTAATGTCTTAATAATTTGGTTTGGCATCGTCTTCCTCTTTGGGGATTAAATGAAAAAAAGAAAATCTTTGATGCAAAACAAGCACACGGACAGTTCTTGGATTGAAAGGAAGATGGTTATATTAGAGAGCAACATGCGAACACGCACACACGCACGCGCTCGCAAAAAACACGCTGCACACTCGCACTCTGATCCGGTAAAATGAGTTAGGCTACGGTAACCTTCCGCGTGGGCCTAACTCATTTTAGCCCTGAATCAGAGCGAAGAGAATGAAAAAGAGAAAGATATTAAGTGCGTGTGTGTGTGTGTGTGTGTGTGTGTGTGTGTGTGTGTGTGTGTGTGTGTGTGTGTGTGTGTGTGTGTGTGAAGGGAGAGAGGGAGTGGGCTGGGAGGGCGGTTAGAGAAAAAAGGGAAACTAGAGAGCGATAGAGAGCTGGCAGTGATAGTAAAAGATTGGCGCTCTCTATCGCCATGGTGACAGGGGTCACTCTGGGAAAGGAAATCAATGCTGACGGTAATGACTCACAGGTCAACGCGTAGTCTGTGTGTGAGAGAGTGTGTGTCCGTGTGTCTGTATGTGTGTGTGTGTGTATGTGTGTTTTAAGTGTGTCGGTTTTTTTAAATGCAAGCACACTTGTGCGATGTGTTTTAAGTGGGCTTCTTGTCTTTATACACAGCTGTAATGAGAGTGTTTAAGGGCAATGCAGAGAGATACTGTATTTCTCATGTACATGCTTCTATAACGTTCATTATGCTGCCAGACATGGAGATGAAATAACATGGGAAATAAAGCCCACCATACATATAGATGTTGATGCAACTAAAGTACTTAATGCAAGACACGGCCGGTATGAATATGCTCCCTCATTCATGATATATCTTCTTTTTTTAGCCTAGACTCCATTATGCCATTATGATGAAAGATAGACAACGCAAAAACACAACCCTGATTAAATGAAAGCCGCTCATATACGGTGTAGGTGAAATTATGTTGTAATCACATAGAAAAATCTCCCTGAAACTCAACTATTAAAACACACACACACACACACACACACAGTTCAAGTTTATTTGTTCACAGATACGAAAAGAGACAAACTCATACATTTTCATATATTTGGATGGAGACTGGCACACAAACGTAAATGCTGGTAAAATTTTAAAATAACATTTGTATTCAAAATATATGATATATGACAATATGGTAATGAAAAACCTAACACATATCCAGAGGTCAGTAGCTAATGTGCTAGTGTGTATATGTATGTGTGTGTGTGTGTGTGTGTGTGTGTGTGTGTGTGTTTGGGTTGGTGTGTGTGTGTAGGTGCGTGCCCGTTTGTGTGTGTATGTGAACACACGTGCTTGGCCTCCAGTACCCTTGGGTTAGCAGGAGTTACGACCTGCTTACATTATTAAGGGGAGTAGTAGGCAATGTTATGTATGCCTACAGCCAGTCAATTCATTACCGAGGCAATTCCCTAAGTACATGAATAAGCACGCAGTTTGCTTTATACCTCTCTCTCCCCCTCTCTCTCCCACCCTCTCTCTACCTCTACTTGTCCCACTCTGAACTGTAAAAGAGACCGCATATCGGTGTGATCCGGAGTGCTTACGATAAATCAGAAATGCAGGCAAATTAATAATAAAGAAATAAAACAACATTACCTGATTAAGTATGTATGGCGGAGTGACGGACGCAATTTACGGGCACCGGAGGGTTGTGTGTCCGGAATAAGGTCTCATTAAGATCACAGTGTGTGTGTGTGTGTGTGTGTGTGTGTGTGTGTGTGTGTGTGTGTGTGTGTGTGTGTGTGTGTGTGTGTGTGTGTGTGTGTGTGTGTGTGTGTGTGTGTGTGTGTGTGTGTGTGTGTGTGTGTGTGTGTGTGTGTGTGTGTGTGTGCCTGTATTTGCATGGGTGTCTATGACACTACTAATCCTTCAATGGAAGTCCCGGCTTTATGAAAAGCCTGCAATCTATTATAATGACCCCTGTGAAGGCTATGACCATAGCAGGCTAATTTGTTAGTGCATGGCATGGTTAATATATACATATATATATATTTATATATATGTACACATATTTATATAGAGAGAGAGAAAGAGGGAGCAAGAGAGCGTAAGATAAAGCATGCAGAATTGAAATATGAAATGTTTCAAATATTATATTAGTTATATCTAGTTTTCCCCAACACACACACACACACACACACACACACACACACACACACAGCGTCTCACATCCTATAGGCCTATATTCTAAATACTGGCCGCTGTTCTCATCTCACTGGGACCTTAATATAGCCTTCCATTTGATAAAATCATTAGCTTTTTCTTTGACTCTGGCTGGGCTCTTTTGTTTCGACCCTCAGCCTAGGTGGAACGCAAGTACAATAAGAGACGGAGACGTATACCTATAGGGCTTGCTGAATTTCCTGCCTGGTTTCTAGCGCCAATGTTTCTTTTTAATGTGACCACCACTTCTCTATGTGGTTTTCACTGTATAAAAAGCCTTTTTATTCACGGTAAGTCATTTTGCAGACGCTGTTATCCGAGGCGACATACAGCGACAGTCAAGGCATACAATCAATATTGGAGCAACTATGAAATGTAAGTGCTTCACCAGTGGATAAAAAAAGAAGACCACTAGATAGAGAAATAGGCCCTACCAACCAGAAAAAAATAAAATAAATTCTCTTGTGAAAAGGACATTGCGGTTGATGGCTTTTTTTCAATTTTTTTTAGATAAGCTTTCTCAAATCACTTCGATAAGAGAACTCAAATCAGGCTCACCGGACTACAGCGTGTGCTGTTAGTTCGGTTCCCAGGGCTCTTGGAGCTGTGCGTGATCCGCCTCCACTGTTCAACATAATGCAAAGTAGGACCCAATAATTAGCAATGCAAGGGCATTAGCGGCGCACAGGCTAACATAACACGGTGGACGCGGCGTGTGGGAGACATGAAAGCGCCAGCGGTTGGGCACAATAGCCAAGGACCTTTTTCGCAATAGCGCTTTGGAAAAACATACAGAGCGCTTGCATCGGGTGGAAGATTTAGCGGCGGTGGCTATAATGTAGGCAAATGGCGCACACACAGGCGTCCTGCTGGGCTGCGAGATAGACTCGTTCGTTGTTCCATCCCGTGGCTGATATATTAACACAGGTTTACAAGGGCAGCGCACTACATATGTAAGTTTGGCCTTATGTTTGACCTTACAATGCACTTAGTATCCCTTACAGCGGGTAATGCGGCAGCCGCTCCTACAAGCCATTTATTGCAGCTAACGACCGTCAGCCGCTCATAAATCAGCATTAGGAACCTATTTTGCCCTCTCCTTCTCGCTCTTGTTCTTGCTCCCTCTCTTTCCCTCTTTTTTCGCCCCCGCCCTTTTTAGGGTGGTTCATTCCAATCTCCCTCCCTCTTTCTCTCTCTCGGTAGCTTTTAGTTGTCGTTTTGATTCCCTCCGTGCCACCCCAAAAAATGTGGGAAGTTACCACTCCTCCTCCATGTTCTACCTCTCTAACTCTTTCCACCGTTTGAATGAACCTCCCAGCATTTTCCTGCCTTCACCGGTCTCTATCTCCTCTCCATAATCTTCACCTTCTCTCGTTTTATGTCTTCGTCTTCACTCGCTCTTTCACCCCCCCCCTCCCCATACCCCACCCTTTGCCCCGACCCACCCACCCCTGTCTCCCCCACCCTGGTCGACAATTCCTTCCGATAGATAGAGACCACGTCCCAGAGACGGCTAACCGCCTATTGGCACCTCTATTGATTTTAATTAAGCTAATTAGTTCATTATTCCAAAGGATCAAACGGGTGGGCATTCATTACCGCATGGTGGGGAGGCAGGGAGAGCTGGGGGGAGGGGAGGGGTGGGGAAAGGGGAGGGGGGAGGTGTTAGCTGAGGGAAGTGAAGGGGTGGGCCTCCGCCGGAGTTAATATGATAATGAAGACGATCAATTATCACTCACAGCAAAGTCATTAACGACAACATTAGCATAGTCGACCGCTGCAACCCGCTGACCCCCCGCAGCACTCTCCCTCTCCCTCTCCCTCTTCACTTCCTCTCTAGTTTTCCCCGCCAGACTAAACACAATTTGCTTGCGTGGCGGAGGGAAGGTATAGGTATACAGGTAGCGATAGGAGGAGACTGTAATAGATACAGGACTTCGCTATGGGAGTGGAGCTGTAAACTGAAAAGATTTATCGGAAAATCATCCCAAGCTTTTCAAAGCTTGAGTGAAGCCCTTCGCATCACTTGGCAACAGTTAGCCCCAGAACATGAATAGTGCACATAATTGCATGCATTAGCATAGTACAGCACCGATACTTAAGACTGTGCTGTCGGGAACTGTGCTATCTTTACTACTACTAAACATCATGAATCAAACAATAAAGTCACTGAACTTGTGAATTTAAAGAGCAGCCTTTAAGACCTCGGTGTAGTTGCATATGAAGGCCGATACACCCAGAGACAGGCCTGACTGACGCTATCTTTCTGGGAAGAAAACAACGCTTCACTATGTAAACATTTTGGTTTGTTGGTTCTTGCCATCCAGTCGAACTTTGAACTCCAGAGAGTGTGGAGTGCAGCAGGTCACCGTCGTATTTCTGTTGGGATACCCCCGCGTATAAGATAACCCCGGGTTTTGTTTTCATTAGCATGGGTCCCAAGGCATGAGACTGCATCTATCCTGTGGTTCTCACAAAAGTTTTAATGGGAACGTCTCAACTTTGCTCGGCCTCCTTTAATGTGCAAATAACATTGAAGTGGCAGTATAACTATTAACCGTAAACCTTAATCTGTCAACAACTCGAATCAAACTTCATGGAGGGCAAAGTCCTGAATATTTGATTAGCGGATGTTTAACCCACACTGGACTTTAATTGATTTTCTCCAATGCTATTTTCTATCGTTTCTCATTTCTGTTGACAATGAAGCACAGGAAATGAGATTTCTTGCTCCAAACTAAACTGCGCAAAGATGTGGGTCTTCCGTAATAAATAACAAATGGGGCACGCAAAAGATATTCCTAACGGGTCGCAGGGTGTTTTGGCCTCGGTCGGCATGGCGATGACTTGAGACGCATGCGCGCATGGGAAGGGTGAGTGTGCAAGGTGATTGGATCAAAGGGAGAAGCAATGATCTTTAATGATCCCTGCTGATCTAATGTAATCTACGCTGATCCCCACCCTTAGGCCTTTGCCTTGCCCGCAAGCACCCTGCCGGCCTGGGGCCAAGGCCTGTGAATGAATACATGCAAAACACACCCCCTCCCCCCACACACACACACACACACACACACATGTATAAACGGACGTAAATAATAAAAAACACGTGTTGCGGGCCAAACTGAAAATATGCATGCCGAGTCATATTTACAGACATACAAAGACTAACCACTCGATGTATTCTTCAATCTATTGCAAAAACGCACGCACACACACACAAGGACAAGCACGTGCGAGAGTGAAGAAGCGAGCGAATGAAAGAGCAAATACGTGCGAGCAGAAAGGACAGGCCGTGACTCACGTCCAGGCTGCGCGGCACACGTCCTGCCGGCTGGAGGAGTGGCGTGATGGTGCTCGCGGCTGACCTGCACTCCGTGTCCCCAGTGGGCTGTAGGCTGCACGCACTGCGCTCCAAGGCCCTCCTCGGCTGCATCCACTCCTGTGGAGGTACATTGAGAGACGCATTGCCCGAGTTTACCCAGTGTCCAGGTAAACCCACTCACCCTCAGGAGAGACAACAATCATCAAGGCGTCTCTATTACCCATACACACGAAGGATCACCTTCCCTGGTTTATTTTTTTCTTCTTATGCTGTATGTTGTTCATGCAAACTGCCGCGAAGGTAAAAGTCTTAAGACGCCATTATATTCACTGCAGAAAAATATTTTGTTTTGTTGCTGGTATACTGCCCACTTTCGACGAGGCAATTGGCATAATAGGGTGACATGGTAGAAGGAATATGATCATTACGCCCCATGTGTCAGAGATCCACCACAGTGTGAAAAGCATCCTCCAACAGCACGGTATTCATGCACACATTTCTGTTCCATTCTGTTTTCAATTGCGGTTTCACATGATGTTCCTCGAACCATGTGAAACTGTTACCCCAATTGCTAAATCATTGAGAATGAGCAATAGTCCATTAACTTAGAGCTAGAAATCTACAATGAGGCACAGCCTTAAACTCTGAATTAATTTCCCGAAAGCACATTTGCAACTTTGACCCACAAGCAAAATGAGCAAATTAAAAACCTGATGTTGAGATCAGTTGCCACCTTATTCCAATCCAAACTCAACCCACCGAAGTCCGGTCAAATCCTAATCCACATCAGGAGTCCATTTATGTCAAAAGGCAGGCTCAAACGGCATTCAACACCAAGAGGTCACACAAGTTCCATATCCTATGCCCCCCTTTTTAATACAGCTACAACCAATGCAAGGGGGGATTGCTGCTGTCCAAACTGCCAGACTTGGATACAAGGCAAATCCATCATTCATGGTCATAATAAGCAACAGCAGAGGTTTTGGCACGTCAGAGCAATAAGGACCATGTAAGGTATGATGTCAATAAAGGAAACTTTTTTCAAATCCCACCCTGTTATGATTGTTCTAAACTTTCTGGCGACTTATTGCCTTTTCCTTCCATGGTATTATCCCACCCAAGTGGTTCTCAGAGCAGATTGTGACAATAGAAAATGATTTTTGTTAGGCTGAAAATACAAACATACCTCATCAAGCCTGAGCTGTATTGTACACGCAGTGGGGTAATCAGCACAATGTAAGGGAGAATATAAGCCTGAAATTGTATGACATTTTAACTGTAAAAGAACAAAACAAAACAAACCTCTGTTTAGTGTCCATTACGGCACAACCCCTACTGTTCGCCAGTAATACCATCCACTAGGATTCAATCAGACGTTAGCTGAGCCCCTATTACGGAACTCATTGCATCGTTTACATGGTGGAACAGTCCGTAAGTAGCTCTAAATGCTCTTCATTTGATTGGATTTCGCATTACGGACATTAGGGCAGAAGCACACGCTTGTCCCTTGACTATCCTAACAGACTGTTGAGTGAAGGAGTCCATTTGTTGTTGTATTTGTTTACCGATCCCAGGGCCGAGAATGCGCTGCCAAACATAAACAAGACGCTAAGAGCACAGTTTAAGACGAGCGAAGATGGAGATTCAGAGGCTCTGCGAGGGGGGTCATTGTGCAAGGCGATAAACCGTTATGTATCCTGCCACTCAATCTCGTTTGTCCATGCTACCACCATGCTAAGAAAGCTTTCCAAGCTGAAGATAAAAGGCAGACTGTTAAACTTGGTAACATGCAGGGGTTCTCACCAACCATGGGCTTGAGAGTTTTGAACGTCAAGGCCAATCAGGTTGATTGTAGCAATTTGAGGGGAGGCCGTTTTGAAGGCATATAGAGGTGCAGAGAAACCTATCATTTTAATGTTAATGAAGAAAACGTACATTGAACCTGAAATTGGAACTGAAGTCGAAGACTTCAGTTCCTTTGCTTTAAGGAACTTAAAGCTATTTATGCAAAACCCTAATGTGCAGGTCCATCTTGATACTTTCAGGTATTCAACCAATAAGAAAAACAAGCTATGAAAAAACACTTTGAAATGGATTTTTTTTATATTGATGTACACATATTTGCATTGTGTGCGGATAATACAATAAAGGTGATTGAAAGCACTATACTCGAGTGTTGTTGCTGTGATGTTCCAGTGCCAAAACATCGAAGAGTACGTGTTGCAAAGTCAATAAAATAAGCAGCCACGTAAATAATTAAACCGTCATCGCGTATGAAATATTAAAATAATCATCAGCTTCACGTTTGTTAAACTGCTTTGAGCTGCAGAAAACACCATAAAAGACAGGAAATGTATTTTTGAGGGAAAGAATTAAACTTACAGAAAACGAGGAATGGTTTTGAAAATAGAAAATCTAAATGTTAACGCCTGCCGAAGAAATGCACGAAGGAGCATTAGCATCTCTGATCGATGAAAGTTAAAATTGGAACGCTATAAATGTTGAGCGATACAAAGTCTCGGCTTACAGCGACCTGTGTGAATTGGAAACACACAAACCTAACCCTCTGACCTTCTTTATAATAGCAGATAAGTGCTGCAAAGTATAATAGACTGTGATTACTTTTCTATGCACAATGTGTGTGTGTGTGTGTGTGTGTGTGTGTGTGTGTGTCAAAAAACAACTACACACTCTTGGCGGAGCAAATGTTAAGATCAGCACAGCCAGGGCTGAATCGGAACAATGCTTTAAGGTCACCCATTAAGTGGCCACGTATTTACAGTAGCACCTTGGGTTTAAGCAATCTAGAAAAAAGAGGAGGCAAAGAAAAAAGAAAAAAAAACCTTGAGCACAGGATTAATGCACAAACCTGTCCACCTCCACCGCCATTAAGTCAGAATGATAATTGATGGTTTGTCGTAGAAAAACAGTATTGGCCGCAAACCTGGAAAGATCCTCGCCAAAGACCTTTACCTGCTTGATGCCTCCTCGTGCTTCACGCACTACATCCTACAGAAGAACCCCGACTGGGCCTTTAATATGGACCCTCAAGGAGAGAGAGGAAAATAAATGCTCAGTGTTGTGCTTAATAAAACCGTTCTAAGGTCCTATGTTCAACCCCCCCCCCCCCACCTGTGTTGGTGTATTAACATAATTCTCCTTCAGGTGAAAGGCAGGCAGAACAATAAGGCATTTTTTCCTCGTCCCTATGAATAATCTGTTAACAATATTCATGTGATTCTCACTGATTGGATTCTGCAGAGCCGAATCGGCCTTCGGAAGTGAGGACACCTCAGAAGAAAGCCGGAAGACAACGGCAGTGAAGAATGGAGAAAGAAAGCAACGAATTACAATTCATTCTCTTGCTTCCTGTGTCTCTTTCCCCAGCTCCCTTTCCTTCTCTTTCCCCGTTCTTTAGATTCAATTACATTTCAGTAAAGAGGGTCTATACAAAAGAACATACAAAAGAGAGTTAAATTCACACGTCTTTCTTACTAAATAGAAGCTGACCACACATACGGGCTGAAAGATCCGCTCGGCAGAATTACTTTATTATTTTGTGCTTTAACTTTCTTATAAGGCATTTCCAAAAAAAATGTGTGTTTTGGAGGCAAATCAAATTGGAATTTGTAATTGCTTCAGTAGCTAGAGCGATCTCCAGCCGTCTGTTCGGCATATGATGCCACTACCTACCAATATATGTTTTTGTTTATATACTTTTGATGTTTGTAGTATGTGGTTGTGAAACTGTGTTGCTGCTACCTTGGCCAAGGCTCCCTCGAAAAAGCGATCTTGTGATTGCAATGGGACTTGCATGGTAAAATAAAGGTTTAATCAAAAAACTGAAAAATGAGATTCTAACACAAAAGGGCCGTACGTATTGGAAGGCCACATTTTTAAAGACGTTGGTTACGTTTTTGGAAAGATACTTCAATCCTCTAGAAAGCAAGTGGTTACGCTACTTGGAATTGTGATAAGACGGCGTTAAACCAAAGCCTTAACGTACACTATAGACAAAAAAACTAAAACAAGCTTGTGAGAGGCATGCAGTGATGTGAAAAAAACAGGGGAGAAAATATGTGGTGCAATCAAAAACAGTTCAACATCAAGATTTTGACCAAGGTCATAGCAGTTTTGCTCTCTCCCTCTTACATCATCAACTAAAGCCCATACCATCATATTTTGGCAGAAAGGGAATGAAAGCTTACATGAATGATAGAGTCAGAGGGTTGGAGCTTCATGCCCACACTGGAGACCTTGTGGTGAGCTTCCCTCTCAAGGTCTTCAACGGCCTCCACCAGAACCTGGTTCTGGTTTGTCAGATCACTGACGTAAGACTGCAGGGCATACACTTTCATCTGTAAAGAGAACAGCAAATCACAATCACAATTACTTTTTAATAGTTATGTTGTGTTGAGTAGATATTAGTGTATTTCATTCAGTCGAGCACTTGAACGAGTGCAAGTGCAGAACAGTTTACACAACAGCAGCAAGAGCATAAGGTTCAGAAAGTAAAGCCATCAATAGCCTGGTCAGTGTAGACAGAAAGCCAGAGAGGGGAGTCATAAGAATTGCATCTTATTTTTTGCATCTAACCATTATATATCCAGGTCAGCTTCATAGAGATCAATGCTTTCTTGGACAAGAGAGTTCGGGATTAGGATACATGGCCTCGGAGCTAGATGCCCTAGGGCTGCACACCATGGCTCGCCTAGGCTCAGCTCTGTCTTTGTAAGAGGATTGCCATTTATCCTATTTGAATACAGCATAAAACTTTGAATGATTGCGTTTTTTTCTATCTTTGTTATGGTAAAGGGATGCCCTGTGAGCAGGCCAGCTTGACACCCATGTTTAGGGAAGGGTTAAGAGAGAATCCCCTTTCTCTGATGTTTTGTTTCCATGCTACTGCTGCTGCCGATGCTAGGAAAACCATATCCAATGACCATACTAGTCACAATAACAAAAAATGGCTGGCTAAAACACCCACTAGTACAACCAATTATGAATATATATTTATTTTTGAAACAGCAACTCACAAAATTAAGGACTTTGAATAAATCTGCATTACAGAACGCCATATTACCGATATCATACACATTTTGTCATTTTCATGGCAGAACTTCACGGTACACCAATCCCCCTCACTGGACCGCCCAGAGCACACGACACACAATTGTTTACACGTCCCTTCAAGATGAGTGATAGCCCCCGTGCCGAAAATACCCGGCGCCCATTTAACATACAAAGCCTGTGACCCCCTGCAACAAGGGGTCGTGTACACAAGACTAAGTTATGTGTTTCCACAACAAGATCTTCCAAGATTTACTAGTCACGCCAGAGCTTTAAGACTCGGGAAGGCTCTTGGGTTCCAAACGCTTAACCTCGTTACGCGGGCCCACCAGTGGGGACAGCAGGACCCGACCCATCTCCCAAACCTTGTTACACCCGCTTTGATGCACAGTACGGCTCGCGCAGGGCTACTTTCTGTGGCTAAACGATGACACATGGCAATCTCAATGACGAGGAGCTCCTCTTTTCCTAAAATACGACTCTGGATCCGAGCCCATGATTTCTGCTGCTCGGATCGAGGCCTAATGCAATTTGCCACCTGTTACAAGTGCTGTGGCTTTATGAAAGCACCGCTCCTGTTTCCTCCTCTCATTTGTCTTGCAGCACGGAGGTCACCCTCTGATTGTTCCCCACCATCCATGGGGCCACAGGATGCTCTATGACTTATATTGGATGGATGGGGTTGGGGATGGGGGGGGGGGCTAAGGTTTCATCCAGAGCCCCTAGTTCTGAATTTCAAAATGGATCATTACCGACTTGGGAGGCTGTGTTATTATGGGGGTAAAAGGACAGCTTCTGTGTCACTGTCAATAACATCTAGGTTTATGTATGCCCAAGATCAAAGTGAGATGTTGAACAGAAATCCCTAGAATTGTGTAATAAGCCGCTATTTGTGTCTATTTGAGTGTGCTTGATGGTTAACAGGCTCATTAGCAGTTGACAGGAAGGCCAATATGAGAAATGAGTCCATTACAAAAACACATAATTGAATTCATATATTGGCTTTCTTTTAGAAAAGATCACAGACATATACAGCAGAGATAATTAGTTTCGGTATATGGAAGTTCAGCAATTGATTATATCTTTTGTATATCAAATTGTAACTGCATCGATGAGGTAAAGTATCAATATGGCAGCGGTGGGATTCGAACCCACGCCTCCAGAGAGACTGGAGCCTAAATCCAGCGCCTTAGACCGCTCGGCCACGCTACCGTTGTAACATGTCTGGCTTACGCACAGCTATCCATAAACACACCCTCTTCCAGGAAATTACGTTCGCCGGGCTCACCTGTAGCTTTTCTTCAGGGGTTGCAGATGTCTCAAGGTCCAAGCGTTTTATCTTCTCCTCATAAAGGGTTTTGAATTCGCGGATAAGGTCCTGCATGTTTTTGGGCATCGCTTCGGGGCTCTCAGGGGGACCATGCGTCCAGTCTCTCGAGGTTGAGTCTAACGTCAAGTTTCTTGACTCACCTCTCAGTCCCAGCTTCGTGATTTGGCTCATTTTACAAAAAAAGGAACTTGGCGAACAATATGTGTGTTACTATTTAACAGATACACTACATTGCAACTAACTTTGCATACCTAAAGTAAACTAAAAACCTTTAGCAAACTAAAACAGTGATTGTTGTTACACTTAGCTTGTCATTCATGTTGGTTTAGTTGCTAGTTAGCCGAGAATACCCATGGCGAATGGAACGTCCATATTCTGATAACTGAGTGCACAACCAACGTGTTAGTTTGCTTACTTCAGGGGTTGTGTTGGCGTCATATATTTGGTTGCTATGCATCGTTACTACAACGGATTCATGATATAAATGGGCTGGAGATATATTTAACATCTCTGCCTCCAAACTTTGCCGCTACGGTGGCGCTGCTTCGCCCGATTGGATCGCGGTGGTCACGTGATGTTTGACGTCAGGTCACCGGGAGGAGTCGTCCCGCGCAACGCGGAAGTACAGTTTGTTTTCCTCTCAAATAGACAGTCGTCCACAGATCACCGTTGAGTACACCTGTACACGAAACGATATGGGTAAATATTGTTCTCTTTCTGTCACCCTGCCTCGTTTATAATGCATACTAATCCAAATGCATTCAAGACCAAACGTTATACTCTGTTAGTGGGGTAATACCTGTGTAATAACAATGCTGACGTTCCATATGTATTGCAAACATATGGTAGGGCATGCGTTTTGTATGTCATAGTCGATCCTACTGTATTGTCATTAATTGATAGTGACAATATATTACATATAAAGTCGTGCTGTTATAAAACTAGTGGAAAGTCATGCGTTCTTCCCAAACCGATGGGTACTTATGACCAACACTTCTTCGTTCTTCCCAAACCGATGGGTACTTATGACCAAGACGCAACACTCAGGAATTAAAATTCAATGTCATTATGAAGAGGTTGCGGAACGTATGTCTGAATAACATTGAAAGTGTGTGTGTGTGTGTGTGTGTGTGTGTGTGTGTGTGTGTGTGTGTGTGTGTGTGTGTGTGTGTGTGTGTGTGTGTGTGCCCTCACATAGCATGTCACCCTGTGGATGGGAACACTTAGTGTAATGAGTGTGGTTTTAAGTGAATTGCTAAAGTTAAATTAGGTTGTGATCTCACTTCAGGGTCACAAAGGTCACATGCAGGTCTCTATGCAGGTTACAAAGTCAACAGAAAACGATTTCCCTTGAACATAGGACTCAGGTGTTAGACATTATGTGAAGACTATATTGTGTTAGTCTTTATATTAAACTACGCTTCATGAGTAACTCAGGTACTCGAATAGCCAAATTATGATAGGCTTTCAAACAAAAGAGACTCACCAAAAAGAAACGCAAAAATAACACAAGGATACATTTTATAAGGGACAGTTACCTAGTAGAACATGGTGAATGGTAAAAGTGAGGAGATCTGGCCAAACTGAATAAAAGGAAGAAAAATCACTGCCCGTCACACTTTGGCCATAGGACCCATCATCAGTCCCTCTTAAGGATCATGGTACACAAATACAAAGAAGGGACACACAGAAGTCTGCACACCTAGTCCAGCCGTACATTTCCTCCAGTTGTCTCACTTATTTCCGGTACCATATGAAATTGTTCTCGATGTGAAAGGTTATTAATGAATACATGTTGGAACCTTTTTAATGCAATGTTACTGACACATATGCACAGGATACATATATTAGAAAGTGGATACAGTAAGGTGCATTACATAAGCACAATTAAAAGACTAGATGAGAAATGCCTTGTGTGAAACCGGTACTCAGGCAGGTCACAAGAAAAGGGTGTTTGTGCAGACATGCCAACGAAGACGTACTCCGAGGTCGGTCATTGCAGGTTTTGCATAATTTTCTGTCAGAACGGACCCCTTTGGTCCCTTCTCTGCATTTTTTGCTGGATAAATTGGACTTTAAACAACCAAAATTACAAAGACTACAAAACTAGTCCATGGAAAGAATATTGTTGTGAAGACTTGCTACAGGTCAGGCAAATCATATTCTAGGCTTTCTGGAACTAAGACAGGTTGTTATTACACAGTGGAGTGAGAAAGACTGTGCCACACACCACAAATAGTCCCAAGATATTAGATATTTTTCAACCATTATTTACTTTCTTTAATTTTTGTATTGTGTAGAGGATAACAATACAGGAAAAAGAAAGAATTGGATCTAAACTTTTAGTCCCTGTCAGATCTGGATTTGTTGAATATAAAAAGCTAATATTTTGTCCAGATCAGAGACAAATAAGACTATAATAATTTCCCCTACAATCGCTTGTTTATATATGTATATTTGTCGTTATTCATATTGTTCAACAGTTGTTTTTTATCGTACAATTTAGCGAGGAGTGGAAGTAACTAAATATTGAATGCAGAGAAATAGCATGATGTTGGATTTAAAAGATCAGCCTAAATGGTCACATTCTGCTTTCCTGCTACATAGAGCAAATCAGAGCAAAATGATGAAACTCCTACACATAAGCCCCACATCATGAAACGGATTTGCCACCCTTGGCCCAATTGTCTTGTGAGCTTGTCAACTCGGAAAGCCTATTCTTCACATCATCTTGTTTTTATTATGATTACGTTCAAATATAGGCCCCCTGTGGGTGTATAGTCGTACTCCCTGTAATTGTTGCACATAACAGTACACAGTGTGAGTGCACATTGGCACCATGATTGTGTTTTTATTCTCTTTTGCTTAAAGAGGGCCTTCGTTGTCTTGTCTTGGTCAAATAAACTGCAGCACTATTCCACATTGACTTCCGAGACACAGCTTAAATTTTCCCATTCATTAGCCATTCTCTCTCTCTCTCTCTCTCTCTCTCTCTCTCTCTCTCTCTCTCTCACATTCAATATGGCCCTCTGGCATCTAAATGTTTCATGCCTTTTTAAGTTGTGTTTTTTTTTGCAGCAACCCTCATGTACTTATTACGCATACAGCCTTAGCGTACACAACCTTCGTACTCATGAAATCAATTAATTCACCTAAATAATTTATCCGCCGAGCCGACCAGATAAAACAGAACAGCGGGTTGTTTTTCTTTTTTTCCCGTGTCAGATGTGTGCTACTTTATTTGACGGGTGGAGGGATTTCTGCTCAGGCATTAACTTAACCCTCACTTCATGGCTTGGAGGACTCTTGGGTGATTAGAGAATGAGGAGAAAGCATCTCGATGAAGCATTAGAGTGCACGCGCGTGTGTCACACATACACACACAAAACGCCTGAAGGACCCCTTCGTACATTTGCACACATTCATTTTTCATGCAACGGACCCATAACAATTAGTGTGCTTGCCGCTCGGCTAATGCCGGCGTCCCCATGTAATGCTGGCGGTATATCCGCTGTATGACATCATTCCCTTTAAAAGTTCTAAATATGACATTCTCATTTGTTTTCATGCTGAGGCCATTAACAGGGCCCGGGCTAATAGGTCTGTACTCGTGGCTGGTGAGGAAGGAGGCGCAATAAAGAGCGAGGGGGGCGAGCCGGAGATAAATGACGGCGGGAGTGCTTCGACAAATGGTTTACCTCCTCGCTGGACCTGTTATACAAATTAATAGGGGATAAAAAAACAACAACACAACAGCCATGTTGTGCAGTGTTATCCTAGTCCAGAATCCGGAATCTGCACCATCTTTATAGTCTGCTGTAAATGCGTTTGAAAGCCCACTGTCCGGTTTAGTATGCATTTCAACAAACAAAACCCAACACAACCCAGATATATATATATATATATATATATTTATATATATTTATATGCTAACGACCATATCTAAAGGGTTTAGGGTTTCACTCCAGCACGCCTGGGAGAATTCGGCCCAGACGTTTGACAGCTGCCGTCGTACGAAAAGCCCTGTGTTTTCTGAACGTTTGTCCGCCGTGCGAAATAACAAAATCCCCAAGAGACCGCCCCCCACCCCCCTGCCCCCCGCCACACCACCACCAGCCTACCGCTCCCTGTTCCCTAGTCCCCTTAGTCCTCCTATCCAGTGTAGCCTTCACCCGTCTCTTCGACACACACACACACACACACACACACACACACACGTCAAACTTAGACGCACACACATATGTGACAAAAACACAAACGCAACATATTACACAGACACCCACACATACACACACATTCGACACAAACACACACACGACATAATACACACAGGCACACACACACACACACAAATGTGACACACACACACACACACGTCACACACACACACACTTTAGAGCCAAGGTCAAAGAGACGGCGCCTGTCTCTGCCGTTCCTTTCCAAAGACGCCAAAGCCTGCCGTACACCCCAGGGCCACGCACGCCTGCAGGAAACGTCCCGTACCTCGTGGGGCTGGCTGCCACCAGCAAGGTCAGTCCTTCTTATCAGCCAGCCCCCACACCCCACACCCTCACCGCCCCCATCGCTTATTTGCGTCTATACTAATCTACGAGCATGGAGATAGCCGACATGTGCGGTTAAATACCCCCAGCTCAGCCTGCCCAGGGTAAAGTGGGCCCACACTACACGTGCATGCGTGTGACGCCTGTGCACGTGTCTTTGTAACATGCAACATGGGTAGGCATGTACCAGAGGGAGCGCTCCCGCGTGTGTAACCCATAAACGTGCGCCATTGCCTCCTGTACTGTAAACAACACTGGGGGAGAAAAACATTGACTGTGACTTTTGAGTACTACGCCAGGAACATGGATTCCAGCTGTCCGCGCTCAAAGCCCCTGTAAATTCAGACGACATTCTTTTTTTTCTTTTTTTTTTATAGGCCGGGCGGCATTGACTGAAGTGTCTGCTTGTTATATATTTGGCAAGTGCTGCAAGTCTGAAGGGAGCCTGTCAATAGCAATCCTTGCTATTGATATGGCAGCGGGCAAGAGATGTTACTTGCCCCCCCCCCCAACCCCCGACTCCAACATCCCTTTTGATCCCACTACATCATAATTACATTAATATTGACAGACCTTTTACAAAAGTCGCATTACTATTGATAGGTGGCTGTCAATAACGTCACCCCCCCCCACTCGAATACAACATATTCATTCATAACTTGTAAACTGCTCGATAAAAGGCTTTGAAGAGAATATCGGACGCCAGGCTCCGCTCCCACGAGACACGACTGCAGTGACAGGGATTTCTACCACCTGCTTGTGCTTGTGTGTGTGTGTGTGTGTGTGTGTGTTTGCATGTGCGTGTGTATATTTCTATGGACTGATGGCTTCGCTAAACTGCATTAAAGCTGGGTAGATCAGTTATAGTTGACATGCATACACATAAACACACACACACACAGGGCGCATATTAATCTCCCCATGTTTTATTTTTTATTTATTTCTTTATTTCTATCAAGCGTAGACTTTTAAAAGCCAACTAAAAGAAATGGAGACTGTCTATTGGTTAGCTTAGACACATTCAGAGCAACTCTTGCTGGTTTTTTTTCCCCTGGTTTTTTTAATCCAAACTTTTACTTGCGTCACAGGCCCCGGCTTTTAGTTACCAAACATGCCAGCGTTTCAGATGCAGCTCAAAGAATTGGTCACACCTGCTTATTTCACTGAAGAGAATTCACTCTTATTTTTCATTCATTTGCTAATTCTAACTTGGTTGGACGGTGTATCCTGGGTCTATTGAAACATCATGAATACACCGGCAGGCCCCGTGCACCTTTTTAATAAACCCAAACATCGTCACCGCATATTAGATTTATTTATTTCTCCCCGCTTTCCCCCTTTTAAAACGTCTAAAGTGACCGTCATATTTCTCCCTTTCTGTCACAACTGCCATATTTACCCGGATGAAATCTCTTTTAAAGCCTCGTGACAAATCCTGTTCGACAAAACACAAAAGCCACTGTAAAAAAAAGAAGCAATATCTCTCTCTCTCTCTCTTGCTCTTGCTCTCAATCGTTCTCTCTCTCTCACACTCTCTTATGCTCTCTCTCTCTCTCTGCATTAGTTAGCCCTCCACTTCTTAAGTTAGTTTTTTTCCCTTTCTTTTGAGGAACGGGGCAAATGGAAAGGAAGAAAAAAAAAACGGGGAGCATTTCCAAACATCCTTGACAAGAAATAGCCGGGACGGCACAGTGGCAAGATCCCATGAGGGGTTAGGTGGGGGCTGGGGTGGTCCTCAGAGGTTTGGAGAAGTCCCCACATTTGGCAGATGTTTACGGTGTTCCAGAAACTGTGCCGTTGGCCTAATCCCGGGTGATGTGATTTGTACACACACATTCCCCTATCTCTACTGTGAGCGGAGAGCAGCAACGGAGAAAACCTTTGGGCTTCGCCCTCTGTGTGAGTGTGTGTGTGTGTGTGTGTGTGTGTGTGTGTGTGTTGGGATTTTCTGTGTTTATGCACTCCAGAGAGGCGGTCTGCGGCCCCCACCCACCACCTCTGCTTCTCCGCACAGCGCAGCTCAAAGGTTGCATTAAGGACGGGTTTTACATGTGAAATGTGATTTCCACTCCGATGTATAAAGGAAAAGTAACCCTCTTTACAGTCCAGGCCTCACCTCCCAAGCCTCATTCCGCCTGCGGTTTACCTCTAAGCAGCCACCCCCAGTCGGCCCTCTTTAGCTTAAGCCTTTGTTGGCATATTAAAGAAAAACCTATAGGCAAAATAGCATCGATTAAGGCTAGAAAGCGTAATGGTATATTTTCATTTCCACGGTTTAGATTTGCTGGGCTAAACGCTGTAAAATCGATGTCAAACTATAGCCTAAACTTCCAGCATTTAGTTGTTTGGGTTTAATTTAGTTGAAGGCACTGAAAATAACCTCTTTAGGACTTTTCCCCTTCTTCTTCTTCTTCTTCTTCCTCTTTCTGGTAGATGTGCTGACGGCGGCGAGCCAGAGCGAGAACCTCTCGGGGTCGGGGCCAGACGGCGGCGCCGACCCCCAGATCCCGGTGCTGCGCATCAACCAGCTGGACGCCTTCGAGCTGGACTCGTCCCTGGAGCAGCTGATCTGGGGCCAGTTCACCCAGTGCTTCCGCGGCTGCCGGCCGGGCCTGCTGACGCCCGCGGAACCGGAGCTCAAGGCCCTGCTCGCGCTGCTCATCTGGAGGTTCACCCTCTACTCCGACGGCGCCACGGTGGGGCAGGCCCTGCTGAGCCTGCGTTACCACGACAACGCCACCCGAAGCGCCACCACCTCCGGCTCCCCTTTGACCCCGCCCCCCTCCTCCAGCTACAGACCCCTGACGCCAGGTCAGAGGCTTGGCCTGGCCCTGTTCACCGTGGGCCCCCGCTGGCTCCGAGAACGATCCCACAGCCTGCTGCTCGCCCTGGGCTTGAGCTCGGGGCCGGCGGGCGGAGGGGCCGCACCGGCGGACGGGGGCCCCCTCCGCCGGGGCCTCCGCCACTCCCTGACGCTCCTCTCGGCCGGCGCCCAGATCGCCGGCCTCCTCAACTTCCTGGTGTTCCTGCGCAACGGTCGCCACCCGGCGCTGGCGGAGCGCGCGGTGGGGGCGCGGGCCGTCTTCAGCAGGCCCAACGCTGGCCGCGACGTCAGCTACCAGGTCATGAACCGCGAGCTGCTGTGGCACGGCTTCGCCGAGTTCCTCGTCTTCCTGCTGCCGCTGGTCAACGTGCGGAAGGCCACGGCGGCGCTCTCCTCCCTGGTGCTCGGCCGGGGGGCGGAGAGGCCCGGGCCGGCGGACGGAGTCAGCGTGTGGAGGGAGTGCGGCTTCTGCGAGGAGTGGCCCACCATGCCGCACACGACGGGCTGCGGTCACGTCTTCTGCTACTACTGCGTGAAGAGCCACGCCGCGGCCGACGCCTACCTCACCTGCCCCAGGTGCGGCGCGGAGGCGGGGCTCCCGAAGCCTGTCGACCTGGAGGTGGAGATGGAGACGAGGTGACGACGGAGTGCGGCTGCGAGGCGACGGACGCGGTGTCGTCGTGTTTGATGACAGACGTGGGGAGATAGTCGTGGGTTTTGAGTTCCGATTTTTTTTTATCTGGGCCAAGTCGATAAATATGCTTCTCTATCCGGGAACATAGAGTAACATTTGTTATCATTACGTATGATTGAATTAGTGGCCTGATTGGTGGATACTTGAAAGCTGATATACTAATCAAATACACAGGGCACAAGCTCTCTAATCCCAACCCGTTTAGATGGAGACAGCGGTCGTCGCGATAACAGTCGATAGAGTTGAACCGATACCGCTCAAGGACAATAAATACAGAGTTTTTAATCAACCCTTTGGCTGAAGTCGGGCTCCGGTTGAAAGACTGTGTCTGCCCGCGGTCCTCCCTGCGGAAAGCCGGCCGGGCACGGGCTTGTTTGAGCGGACTCAAGCGATCCCCATGACGTCTCAATGTTGTCCGAATACACACAGAACAGACCTGTGTAATGTATGTGTGCATATATTGACAGTCCCTCGGCCCCCCTCCTCCATTCCTCTAGCTGGACTTTGGACCCAACTATTTGTCATTGGTGCACTTGACCGACTGCGGAGAACCACACAGAGCATATATTTGATGAAGAAACGAGTTGATTTATGCCCCGGATTTTTTGTGTCCGTTTGCGCGTGTGTGCGCGTGTGTGTGTCTGTGAGAATGTATGAGTTTGTGTTTGTTGAAATGGTAATATTTGTTCTGATGAAAAATGCAGAAAGTCGGCTAAATAAATAATGGGAGGAATTTCTGATGACTCTCATCACGGTCAAATTAGCATTTGTTGTGTATTTTGTGCCTAAATTCTATTTCAACATCATTAAAATTGATAGAGTGCTACCTCTTGGGTGTTTATTTAGTTAAGTGGAGGCAAGAGATGGATGGTTTGGGGTGTGTGTGTGTGTGGGGGGGGGGGGAGGGGGGGGGAGATGTTATAACAATCAGCACACTTCTCTATAGACAGGCCCACTGCTTCCAATGCCCCATTATCCCTTTTCACAGCATCCCAACATGCTGGAGATCAAGGGGGCAGCCGGGGGCTTGGATTGACTAAGACACACACACCAACACACACACGCATGCATGCAAACACACACACACACACATACACACACACACACACACACACGCGCATGCACGCAAACATGCACACACTCATGCAAACATACACACACACGCATGCAAACACACACACACACACACACACGTACGCATGCACACAAACATACACGCACTTGACAGCCTCTCCCCTTTCGCTCTTTCACTCGTGCAACTCTCCCCCCCCCACCCCCCCACCCCCCCACCCCACTCTCTCTGCTGTCTGTAATCTCTTGGGCCCTCGCCCTCCCTAAAAGACTGTAGTAAACTGTACCAAACCCCCCAGCAGTCATCTCTTTCCTTGCAGGCGAATTACCCTCTAATCCCTGTAATGAGTCCAAAGATGCTTATTTATGCCGGAGTTAACCTCAACCAGTGAGCCCGGCCCCGGGCAAAAACGCACCCCAGCCGAGGGAAGACTTTCCCGGGCTGACGAAAGACGGGCCAGCAGGGAGGATCACCTCTTTTCAACCCCCACCCCCTCGCTACCTCTCCTTCCTTCCACTCTTGATCATTGGGGCTCAATCGCTGATTGCAGGGGAGATCAATACAGACCGTGGTTGGGTTGAAGGCTGAATATTGCTGACCGGCAGGCAACCTCGGTACAGGTTGGCTGGACACATAGACACACATTCACACACGCACACACACACACACACACGTAGATAATGTTAAAGGGTAGGAGAACCCGAATATATCTTTTTCCGGTTGAAAACATTAAATCGTTGTGGTTTTTTATACCAAAATGTATGAAGTTGTTAAATGGAACATTTTCAGTCAAAAAAAATAGTTTTCTTATATCTACGCAATACGCACCCTTGTTCCAAAGTGTGTGATTTGATAACGCCCATCACACTTGCTCCTATGAGTCCCGACGTGGCTCTTTGATCCATAACCTTTACGACCGCCACAACGTCTCTGAACGCACTTTCTCAAACTCAGAGGTGGAAGTTCTGCTGAAATCGAGAGTCGACTTCCCTTCTAATAGATCATACTTGCGCAGCTACCTCCACGCATAAGCTCGCCGTTACCGTTTGCATCTGACCACTTCAATGCTTCTCGTTCTCTTCTTCTGACCCCTTGGGACCTGATCCCCCTTAAGCAGTGGTCATGTGGATCACAGTGCGAAAAAATACCGTCCTTGATGGTGGCCCGGCAAGGTCAAAACTAATGATCCAATAGCTTATACAGGCCTATACAGTAGTGAGGTATCTCTTTCCATTCGATTAAAAGCAAGCGTACACCTTGAGGTGCGGGGTTACGCTCCCACATGATGGTGGCTTTGGCATGTATTATATGAAAATACATTTGGTTCATGGCCCCGGATTTGAAGCACGTCACCTCTCTGTTCGCAAGGACATTTCCGACTAATGAAGACCATATAGCGTGCTTATAAGGCCCCAGAAGGAAGGAAAAGAATCGGTTGTCAATATTTTATGCGCTTCGTACATTACATTAATGTACTGCAGGTCTCAAGGAAGCGGGCTCGGAGATTAAGGATGCATATATGATCAACCCTAATGCCATTGGGACGTGTCATTGTCCTAACATTGAGACAGGGCTTAGAATTCTACCTTTTCTCCCGCTTCTTGCATATACTCCACTACCACGGCTCTAATTGAAGCCCCAAATCCCCAGGAAACAGATAGAGAGAGGAAGAACAGTACATTCAAGGCTATTAATTGAGTTAGGCCATGGATTGAATTAGCTGGGAGTTGGAACAAGGCCCAGGACTGAAGCAAGGGAAGCTATAAGGCTACGTTAAGCCTATCTGTCTCTGGGATCTCTTTCGTATTCACACACTCTGGGAGGAGTAGAAGAAGAAGAAGAAGAAGAAGAAAAGGGGTAGGGCGGGGAGGATAGGGCGGCGGTGGTGGTGGTGGTGGTGGGGAGTGTGTGTGTCTGGGGGGCAGGGGGGGGTGTTTAATTCCCAGCGGCCATGCAAAGCAATCGGCACGTTCACACCCAGCCATTTAAGGAGCAAATTGGCACGGTGCCCCCCGTCTGACAGAGGTTTTAAGAGAAAGGGAATTAGGGCGTTGAATCCTTAACTACATCCGCTCCTCTGATGAGTCTCTTTATCGCCCCCCGTCCCTCATCTGCATTTCTTTGATGTGAGTTGTGATTTTGCAGATTAAATCGTTTTTTTCTCTTGTAGTAAAAGTAAAGAGCCTGTTCTGAGCCCCGGTAATACCAGGTACTTTGTCGTAGCCATTATGCGCAGCGTTTTCTTGTGCGTACGCGGCGGTGCGCTGGCGTGCTTGTTGAATTGACCGTGTGTGTGGTATTCTTTAATTGGAAAAGAGCCTTTGGCTCGGCGGATGATAATAATAAGGACAGTAGTACAATAGCTTTGATTCCTGCATGCATATTCCCTGCCAGGGAGAATGTTACCATTTAAACGCTCTGGCCCGCCTCTTACCGCTTCGTTTGCAATGGCTGCGAGGACTTAGAAAGCCCCGCACCTCGCTAATGGAATTAGAGAGGGTAAGAACAACTTTGGGATACCTAAACCCACCCGTACACCCCTACCTACGCCCATTCATCCCTGGTCTTAGTGCTGCTGGTCCACACTTTAACTTTCATAAAGTCGGTGAGTTTCTACCTGCAAATGGCAGCACATGGAAACACAAAGAGGGCTATTAGCATTGCATTCCACATTATCGTCCTACATTGTGGGGGTGAACCCGAAAGGTGTGTGTATATATATCTCCTCTTTTTGTTGTTGACATCTCCAAAGATATCTGAAACCTGTCTTGTAACACATCCAAGTACGTCAATAATAGGTTAAGGGTAGGGGGAGGAGGGGGCATGAACCTCTATCACATAACATCCATGGAATGGAAAAAATGAAACCAACCAAATAAACAACCAACCCAAAAAAAGAGGTGAGAGAGAGAGAGAGAGAGAGAGAGAGAGAGAGAGAGAGAGAGAGAGAGAGAGAGAGGTAAAGGAGACACGGAACCTAAAAGAACAATAAAGAAAATCCCCTCGCAGGCAGGCGGGTTGTGAAGCATAGGTGTGCTAAAGTTCAGGACTGAAGCAGCTTGCAGGTAGCTGTGTTATGAGACTTCTCTCCACACCTGCTGGGCTCTGGATACAACAGGGCCCAATTATCTCCGTCTGCCTCGACTTGTGAACACCCTCATCGCTCTAACGGGTCAGAGGCACAATCAATCACACCTAAAATAAGGAGGTAATTTCCTGGGCCTTTATCGCCGGTATCAAGGTGTTGTCTGGTCACATTTCACATCATAAGGAAGATTGGGGGCAGCATTGCCAAGGAAATATATCGGGAAGTTCGGTATGCGTGTGCGTCTGCGTGTGTGCGTCTGTGTGTGTTCGTGTGCGTGTGCGATGTGTACGTGTGTGTGTGTCTGTTTTCGCGTTATGTGAGCTGAAGGCGTTTTTTATTCCTTTTTTTCAGGATCTATGAGATGTTTGGTTTGCTATAGGCATTTTGTTGGCATTTGTTTGGCGTTTTGTTGTCGAAGGGAAAACGTACGAGTGCAGCACGAGTGTGTTGAACAGTCCTGTATGCCTGCAGGGTATCCTCTTGTGTTAAAATCGTCTTAACTCAATTTGATCTTTCTTTGTGAGGCATATAAACATCGCAAAATCCGTAATATAGTGTACAATAAAGTTAGCGGGGGAAATTGAAGTGGAAGACGCTGTTGAAGGAAATGAAGTAAACGTTCAACGTCAACTACTCGGAGGATGCGTCCGCCATCAGAGATGCTGATAATGTATTCACAGCTAACTTTATTTTATTTTTATTTTTTTCCCTAACATCTGTTCAACTCTGTTTGTATGTGTGCGTTCGTGTGTGCGTATTATCTCGCGTTGTTCTGCGCCCCGGTGTGTGATTTGTGTTGCATGGCTCAGGAACCAATAAGACAACTCTAAATCAACATCAGACAGTGGTTGTGCTTTTTTTTTTCTGTGATGTTTGCGATTTGTTTGATCTTTTTTAAACGCCAGAGATGATGGTAAAACCGGGCTGACCTGTCTTCTCATTGGATGTGCTTGTAGGACAAGATGACCCAGGGGAACGGACACAGGGGCTTTTGTGGGGGGGGGGAGTGGGTGAGGGATTATGCACAGGTGTGTTGCCGTGCGCCTCAGGTAGGATCTACCGAGAGTCATGCCTCCGTGTGTGTGTGTGTGTGTGTGTGTGTGTGTGTGTGTGTGTGTGTGTGTGTGTGTGTGTGCGTGTGTGCGTGTGTGCGTGTGTTTGTGTGTTTGTGTTTGTGTGTGTGCGTGTGTTTGTGTGTTTGTGTGTGTGTATGTGTGTGTGTGTGTGTGTGTGTGTGTGTGTGTGTGTGTGCCTCTTCAGGTGCATTTTTTTTCTCTCCCTAGTTTGTGATCGTGTTTAACCATCCCAATCCCTGCTCCCACTGATCTAGAATCCAGAATAAATGACCATTCATCTGCTCACATCCCTCCAGATGTCCCAGTGAATTTCCTGTGGCTTAAGGGCATCGGTCTGCCTCTTTGAAAGTTTTAAAAAACTTCTTTGAATGTGATTATATCTGTGATTCCCCAGGAATGCGGGCAGGGCACACATTACTAACTATATTGGCCGATCATAAAAAAATAATGTTTATTCAAGTTTGTTCAATTTCACTTTCAGGAGGAGTGCAATCAAATATTTATTGGAGTACATATTTAAAATATCAGCAGAATACAATATCCTGTAGTTTTGGACCAAGAGTATAGTCTTAGACCGAGAGTCCTCTGACATTTTAAAGTCAGGGATGTTAAGCTAACATCTGATTCCCCTCTTTATTTGTATTTTGTTTTACTCATGCTAACAACACATTTATCAAAAACAAATTGATCCATTAATCAGCTGTTTGCGAATATATGTTTATCTCACAATTTGGTACACAATAAGTCAAGATTTCCCTCTGTCTTGGACACATTATTTGTTTACTCCTTTTATCTGACATTATTTGACCTTTTTATTACAGAATGTATCAAATTGAACAATATTTTACAATTGTGTTAGAGAACACACACACTGTGTTTTTATTCATTGTGTTTTTGCTGTGTTTTTAAAACAGCATTTCTAAACATTTACACTGAATTGCTGCAGAAATTGGTCATCATCACAGTTGTCATGGCAACGACCTGTAGACATAAGCAAGTGACACCTGGTTATCAACGCGATGATAGAAAAAAGAAACATCACAAGTTTATGTAAATTAACAGGTACCTCTGACCTTCGCCATCCTTTTACCGCATCCACCAGAGAAAAGGTGGTCACATTTGTGTGTGTGTGTGTGTGTGTGTGTGTGTGTGTGTGTGTGTGTGTTGGGGGGGGGGGGGGGGGGGTGTGTGGGTGTGTGTGTGTGTGTGTATGCCATCATTTTCGGATCACAACAAAGGAACGGTACATTTTACTTATTTATTCCTTTTTCCTCCTTTTTTTAATTAGCCATGTATGGGCCCAAGAGGACGTATATGCTGCATCCTTGGCATAAATATGAGATGGGATTCCTGTCTGGAAGAGGTGGTGGAACAGGAGGAATTTCTAAATGACACATGTAGGCAAGGCGGCGAACAATGCGAGTAGCGGCAGGCAGAGAAAGCCTAACCTTGTTAAGGATGAGGAGGTGGAATAACGACAATGTATTTGTACATCGAATCTCCGGCTTGCCGCGGAAGAAAAAGGGGAGGAAATATAATTTTGCCTGGTTACCATGGATACCTGTGTGTGTGTGTGTGTGTGTGTGTGTGTGTGTGTGTGTGTGTGTGTGTGTGTGTGAGTGTGTGCGTTGGTGGTGGTGATGGCGGGGCCCCTCGTCTTGACTACTTTCCGAGATCACTGAACTGCTTGCATCATCTGCCACATGGGCGCACGCACAACCAAAGACACACACACTCGCATGTACACGCACACGTGTGCACAGAGGCACACGCATGCAGGCGAGCGTGCACGCAAACACACACTGCTGTATCCGCATAGTTAGACATTGCAAAGACAGATATACCCTTGGGAAAACAGAGTGCTTTAACCAGAGGAGAGTGCCTGGAGAGCAGTGTTGTTTTGCTGTACTACATGAAGTAACAACATCCACTGTGAAGTTGTTACTTTAAAGCGAGTTAGTGTTGGGCATGAGTTGACCAACTGTTATAAAGTCTATAATCCGACACAGAATTGTTTTCCCTTCCTTTTGTCCCTCGTTTTTTTGTCTTCGTCTATCTTCTTTTGATGACGGTTTAGGGGTATTTATGTTATTTGGAGGGAAGGACCCCGAAGGAAATATCATCAATTGATATCTTGCGTATGTTGTTGGATGTTGGGTTCATATAAGACTCATTAGCACAATAGCTTGTTTTAACTTTGTTGTTTTTACCCATCAAGTATTCTGTTACTTTTTCTTATCTCTATTTATCTCTAATCACGTGATGCACATGAGAGAGGAAGCCAATAAACTGCAGAGAGTAATCCTATAAATTAGCTTGGCATGTTTTTAGAGAACGAAATAACGAAACAGCAAGCAAAATATTTTGTATTAATTTAAGTCATTTTGACTTAAAAATAATCAATTCTCTTTTTTATTTTTCTTCACTCCCGATAAACATGCCGAGGTTCACTCTCTGGGAATTCAAACTGACACTCTGGGCTAACGGACAAGTTTAATGTTCTCGAGTATTTGTGCTTCTATGTCCCTGGCCAAGCCGCTGGAGTCCTCCCTGCTTCTACACACACACACACACACACACACACACACACACACACACACACAAACACACACACATGCACATGCACACACACACAAACATGCACACGCACACACACACACAAACACACACACAACGCGTCGAAGGAAAGCTCAGCTGCAGCCTCATCTCGTCTGTCCATGAGCCACGGTTTGCTTCTTTCACCCCCTCAAAGTCAAATTAAAAAGGTATGCCAGAACAGAGAGCGGATCTGCAATTCAGAACACATTTCTATCAGACAGGAGATATATTGCCGACTAAGTATTGTCAGATGTTGGCAAATTCCACATATTTTTCATATCCGGCCCCCTTGAAAGTAGGGGCCGCTCCGAGATGCAAACACACTTCCACGGGCGAAAGCTCTTTTTGACCTTCGAGAGCTAGCAACGCCGAAATGAACGAAATATCCATTCTGTCTTAAGCAAAGAAAAACATTTTCGGATATAAAATGCAATATCACCGCCATAAAT
>NC_136950.1:14318524-14328064 GCF_949987615.1 Pollachius pollachius | reverse complement strand
CTCGTAGAAAAAACCCTCGATGCTGTTCCTGTCTGTCCGTCGTAAGATTAGAAAAAAAAACAAAAAAACAAAGCCCAAGAACAAAGAGAGAACAACAGGGATTGCGTTTAGCCCATTTTTTCTTTACGCTTAAAATGCAGAATTAGAAGTGGAGAAGCGAGGCCCATGTTTTTTTTTGTCGCGTCGAGACGGCAAAAAATGACAAGAAATTACAGCGAATGCCCCCCCCCCCCCCACACACACACACACACTCAACACATGATTAAAGGAACAATGCTTGTTGTCTTAGGTGCCTGCGGCTTTTGTGTTTTTTTGTGTTGAGTACACATTGTGACCGTTGTCGAGCCGGAAACATACGTATGTATACACTTATACATATCTAGGTATATATATATATATATATACAGAGGGAGGATTACATCCTGTATGTGGAAACAGATTGAAAAACAGACAAAGGACAGCAGCAGGCTCTAATGTATCTTCCTGGTAATGGGCTTAAGTTGAAAGAAAGGGCCTTCGTTTGAGAGAAGCAGGATTGCTACTAATGACTAGAGGGCCCTCGGACTGCCATCTCAGCCTATTATGACTTGGAGATGGCTTGCAGTGTTTTTAAAGACGAATGCAAATTAAAAAGCATTAGGCTACATTCATTTGCGGTCTTTGGCATATAGGCCACTTTTGGGTCTGAGGGCCACTTAAGGCTGCCTTATTCCATCAAATGACCTTGAAATCAAAGAAAGAGCAAGTTTTAATGATTTAGAGGGGCTCTTAAGGACTCCAAAGGAACAGCCACGCGGGCTCCCTCATTAAAATTTGCATTTAAACATTAAAAAAAGCCCTCTCTTTTTTGGGGGGTTACAAATGTCGCTGCCTGGATGCAAATGTTCCCGCTGCGAGATACGTATCGGAAAACAAATCGGACGCTTATTTCAGCTCCTCATCCCCTCATCTCTGATTGTATAAATCACGTTGCGCGTTCATTTGCTCTGTGTATGTGTTTGTGTGTGTGTGTGTGTGTGTGTGTGCGTATGTGTGTGCATGCGAGTGTACGATGTATAGGCCTATGTCTCTAATCTGTTGTATATGTGTCTGTAAAAGGGCATTGTGTATGTGTGCGGTGTATGAGTGTGTGTTTGTGTGTGTGTGTGTGTGTGTGTGTGTGTGTGTGTGTGTGTGTGTTGGGACGGGGACGTGGGGACAGGGACAGGCCCGTGCCGGGCCAGGCCGACTGCAGAGACGCTGCTGGGTCCGGTCCCGACCATCCAGGAACCATGGGGATCACCGAGTCTCACTTTCTATTTACATTCTATTTCTTCACAGCCTGCTCTTCCGCTCTACATGGCATGATTACAGTGTGTGTGTGTGTGTGTGTGTGCGTGTGTGTGTGCACACACGTGTGTTTGCGCACGCTTGTGCCTGTGAGTGTGTGCGTGTGTGCTTGCGCATGTGTGCATGTGTGTATGCATGTGATTCGTTCCCTCCGAGGTGTGCTTGCTCGCATGTCTGCACGCCGACGTATGGGTGATATCCCATCAACTCCTAAAATTCCTTCACCCCCCCCCCCCCCCCCCCCCCCCCGGCACTCGGTTATTTCCCCAACGACACGGCTCGCCTCGGAGCCCCACAGCCCGTCGGCTGTTGGGAACGCTTTAACATGTAAAGTAATATCACCAAGCCTGACCTGCTGATCTGCACCGCCAATCTACACTGTTGTTCCAGGGGCTCTCAGCCAATCAGATGCGAGACGCCTGGCAAGAGAGCGACGTGAGAGGGTGGTGTGCGCCCGGAAATCTCGACAATGTGTTGCGGAACGGAGAACGTCGCACATACGACGGAACAAGTGGGGGAAAATTACTTGTTTTTGTCACAGGTATTCGCCCGCTCATCCCTTTTTGATCACAAAATATCCATATGAAATATTTCAGTTTGTTTTGATTTTGTATTTTTTCAGGGTTTTTTTCGTGTGAATCCCACCCACTTTTCCCAACCCCCTCCGTCACTCAGCCCTCTCATGTGTTTAGATATTTACAACCTTCACAACCCGCCCTACCACCTTCAAAAAGCCCATGACCCCCCCTCCCCCTCATCCGAGAGAAAACCCTTGAACTACACAACAATCTACACAGGGCCCTTTGCGTCAGAGGAAGAGCACAGCAATAGAGAAAAACACACACACACACGCACACAGACACGCACACGCACACACACACACACACGCACACACACACACGAAATAAGGCTTTTGTCCGCCCGAGATAGCATCAAAAAAGCACCTTGTTTCATCTGTCTTAAGCAATCCCATCCCGACGCCTTCGCGTCCCGACGCGGGGCTGCGGCGCTCCGGCGCTCCTCGGAACAGATTGGGAAACGTCGCAAACGATCTGCAGGGGAAGTCCCAGCGGGGCCGCCAAAACATGCTCGTTTTCCCGACGTACCTCTGTTGCAAGGCGCCCGTGTTTGATTTCGCTCAGGTATCTCCTAACCCTCTCTCTCTCTCTCTCTCTCTCTCTCTCTCTCTCTCTGCTACTCCTCACCCTCCTCCCTTTCTCCACTCACTCCCCTTCCTCTCTTCCCCCCTCTATCCTCTCTCGGTCTCGCCTCCGTCGTTTTGCTCATTTCAGTCCCTGTAATGCCTCTGTCTTTTTCCGTCTGTATCACTCTTTCCCTGTGCATGCCTTCTGACACCCCTTCAGTCTGTGGTTTCTCCGTCTCCCTCTCCCCCTCCCTCACACCTCCCTCTCCCCCTTCTCTTGCTTAAGACTAGGTGTTAGTTGGCTACGCGTCGGTATCTTTGACCCAAAATGCAATAAGGAGGCAGGTGTAGGTACCCCCCCGCAGACCTCATCTACTCCACCTCACCCCCAACCCCCCTTCGCCTCAAAGAAACCAATATCAGAGCTTTGCACAAGCAATAAGCAACAAGCCCGCCTATATGGAACAGATGCGATTGCTTTTTTATGCATGCAAGCAAAAGTTAGTTTTTTCTCTAGATAGGAGACAGAACCCATCCTCATAGGCATCGTGTCTATTTACTGTTTGCTTTCAGAGAAGACACCTCTATTCAAAACGTCGTGTAGGAGTAAATAGGACTACTGAAACATAGAGTTTCTTCCTCTACCTCGGCTTGCAATTACTTAAATACACGCTCAACGAGAAACTAAACTAGACACGCTTGACATCGCTTGGCTAGCGGTGGCAACGTGGTCTCCTCCTACTGGGATTCACACGCCAGCTGCTGTTGGCTAATCGACACAACCAGTAATTAATTAGCTTAATCACTAATTAACCCTCACAGAAACAAACTACAGGAAAAACAACAAAAGAGTGCTCATTTGGGCTCACTTGTTCCCTCGTTCGCAATTCCCTTTGTAGTGATCCCTACAAAAGTACACTATTTAGGGAATGAGTCTATAAGGAATTCAGACACTAATAAAGAAATCTAGAAGCAGAAATCATATTGGTTGCGTCAAGAAACAGACAATTTCTCATTTGCATAAATAATTGGTATGTTGCAGACCATCTCTATTGGAGGAATATGATGAAAAGAGCTAAGTGTTATGGGATATAGTGCAGAAATAAGTGTGCAACATTGGCACACCTCTCTTTGGTGCAATATGGGCATTAAATAGTGTGCTATACAGATTTGACTGCAGATTAAACCCTTCAAAATGGACGCCTGAAATACGGTACTATATACGGCACAAGTGGACCAATTTGAAAACAGCAAGGGTTGAAGTGAAATCGTTACAGAACACAAACGCACACCAGGTCTCAAAAGTGACCTAAATGGGTGAATTCACTTGTCAATAGTAAGTAGGGGTCAGCCGTCTCGCACAAAGATGACTACAGTTTGGCCGTGGACGTTGGGGATAAAACCAAGTAGGGAGACGATCACCCTGACCACTACGGTATAACTCTCTTTCTCCCATGGCCTGACTGGGTGATTATGATTGTTGTTGTTGGAGTGACAAACTGAGACGCCTCCACTGGGTTGACTTTGAAGTGTTAGTGTCCTCTGATCCACTTAAAATAAATATATCTACTCCTTCTTCCACACTTTTCCCTATTAATCGCTTTCCCTTTGTGTGCGTGCGTGTCATATCACACCTGTTGAAATACAACAGGTTCTGCCTTTTTTTTCTTCCTCTCTCTCTCTTCTTTGCGGCTTACCTCCAAATACAGCCGGCCATAAATAACAAGATTTCATGTGCACTATTTGTGCGCAGGGGACAGCGGTTTCCTGATTCCTCAGGTGAAACGCTTTTGGTGGATGAATCACAGGTGTGGGAGACATCGTGTGGTGAATGGAGCCCAGGTGCCCGAGTTATTTCTGGTGCGCGTCGTTAATCAACAACCTGATGTTGAAAGATGGCTTGTATTTTACCAGTTTTAAAATAGTGTTCCCTCGGCTGCGCACAGGCAAGGCAGGGAAATAATAATAAGGGCAGATAAAGTCAAGAGACTGTGAGAATGTTTTATATTAATGTGACCGGCGAAATGTGTTCTGTTTTATCAGCAATGCCGTGAGAGTGAAAGCGGGAGGGAAAAAAATGTCAGTTGGATAATAAAAACTATAAAGCGAGTGATTTTGAATGACTGATAACGATAATTTGATAGTTTCAATCCCACTGCATAATCAGCACTTTGATTTAAAGAACTGATTCATAACTAGCTTCTCCAATTACTGTGTGTGGAGCCTATAGATTTAATCTGGAAAAGGCGGTCTTGGGGAAATTAATAAACCAAGTTGGTCTAATTCAATTCTAAACTAGAAAACACAACTGAAAGTGCAACTTTTGTCTAAAAGAGCAACTTTAACTTGACACAATAGAGTAGAGAGAAAACTATAAAACGTAGGCCTTTGTTATAGAATTACTTTGTTATAGTACACCTCATCCATAGTGTTCCAATTCTGTCCGTAATGAACACAATCACTTATGAACACTCTGGTCAAGAAAAATATATACTTGAATCCTTCTTACTAGTTCTTATTTTCCTTTCAATCTTCTCCATGGGCTTCTGAAAGCTTAAATCAAGGCCTGCATCACAAAAGGGACGGTCTCAACATCTGATAATAAGCAGTTTATCGTCGCTAAATGAGGACAACATAGCAACGCCAATACACATGTGGCCTCTGACGCCATGCCGGTCAATATCTATTGACAGACAAATCATTGTTGTTGTTTTTCTTTCATCTCGTCATTGGCCAGACCAAACGCATGAGAGAAGGGGTGGAGGTGGTGGTGGTGGTGGTGGTGGCGTGGTGCGGGTGAAGGCTAAACCAGGGGGAAGCAAATGTGATTGGATTTTCAGTCTCCATCATTAAATTCCCATGCGGGGAATACTAATTCCAGTATTTAGTGCGGTGATGCCGGGGCTTGCTTTCATCTTAAACTGATTCCAGCCTAATTAGATTGGGCATGTGGGGTGGTGGTGGTGGTGGTGATGGTGGTGGTGGACGGGTGGTGGTGGATGCATCCGTCTGGACTAATCCCTGCCTCTCTGTCCCAAACATTGTATTATCCAGAGAAAATCCATTGGCTGCGGGCTATACAGAGAGCACCACCGCCCTGCTCCACCCCCTCTGCTCCGCGCTCCGGCCCGGTGTCGGGCGGAACGACGGGGCATCGGGTGGTGGTTAGGGTTAGGGTTAGGGTTAGGGGTAGTTGGTGACTTGGGGACAGTCGGTGCGCCCCTTCGCCCAGGCTGGAGGCACACAGTGCAGAGCTCCGTACCGGACGCAGAAGGAGGGGCCCTTTTGGAATTTAGAGCCAGTCTTTTTAATTATGGGTTTAAAAAATTGTTTTTGGGGGGTCGCTGTTGTCCAACACAACCTCACGTCCGTCGACGGTAGCTCAAAATAAATGGGAACATAACAAAAAGTACACTTTGGATCGCTTTTTCCTCTTTTTTTGGTTTGTGAAGCGTAATATTTGAACTCAGCAGTTAGGATTTGGTGTAAAAGATGTGATTTGTAAATATGTGATTTGTAACCGGAGAGCCCATTCATGTGGAGCAGCATTTCCTGTATAAGTTTCTCTGTTTTGATCAATTGTATTAATACTGAACCAACCAGGAGTTTATTTGTGACAGACAAACGTAATCAGGAAGCGCTCCTAACTAAATGAACCATTTAAATCTGAATCTGCGCTCTCTGGCGGCTCTACTCCATTATCAGCTTGGTCCAACAGACCTGATTGGAAACTGCAATGTGGGCTTGGGTACCATGTACACAATGTACTCCATACATGTAGAGGGACACACACACACACACACATAACACATTACAGGCAGCCGGCACACAGCACCACCCATTTAGCCAGCGCGCTAATGAATTGCCAAGTGAACCACAATGAACAGAAAGAAAGAGAGAAGGAGATAAAGTGGAAACAGTTCTCCTCGTTGCTGAGAAGGCCTAAAAAATGAAAATGCCTGTAGCCATTGTTCGCCCCCCCATCCTCTCCAAAGGTCAAACGCAATTCAATCCCATAATATGTAAGGGGGAGGGTGGGGGGGAAGACCTCTGCCACGTTGACTACGTTGACAACCGTCCACCCTTTAAAAGAGGGGGATGGGCGATTGGGCGGTGAGGGGACGGGACACCAAGAAAGGGCTATTCAGCAGAAAGAAGCTGGGGCCTGTAAAAGAGAAACAGAGGACATGTCTTCAAGGGCGCGATGGGGCTTCACTCTCAAGTAAAGACGAGTGTGTGTCTGTTGTGTTGTGTTGTGTTGTGTGTGTTGTGTTTGATGTGGTGCGTGTGAGTGTTTGTGAGTGTCATGTTGGTGGGGGGGGGGGGGGGGGGGGGAATTGTGATGATGTACCTCGTTTTTTCCCTCCGCCGCCGCCCGTCTCAAATGTGTCGAGGAGGACAACAAAAGGCCAGAGTGTAAAATATATATATAATAATAAAGAGCCACCAACCCCCCACCACGCAGCCTCCCGCTTCTCTTTTACCCCCCACTTGAGATTTCATTAGGGCGAGTTTAATGACTTGTGAATGTCAGGTTCCTCCGTGACCCTGACACTGCTGACCAACCCGATGGGCTGGCAGGACGTGATGTATTGTGTCACGCAGAGTCCTGATGTGCAATTTTATAATGTGGCAGCAGCCGTCTGACCCCGCAGCATATCAAAGGTTACCCCTTCATCCCCGTGTGTGTGTGTGTGTGTGTGTATGTCTCCCCCCTCCCTCTTTTTAATGGGATTTTTAAGGGTGAGGGAATAAGGGTGTGGGGGTGTTGGGGGACGGGTGGCGGACGATGAAGCATCATCATTTTCTTTGCATTTAAAGTGAACGGCTAATTTAGTATTGATACAGAAATGAGCCTTCTGCTCTGTTTGGTAAGTCACGCCCGCTGGTGGTGTTTCTCTGGGCCGGTGGAAGGGGGGAAACCCTTCACGCACACCTTTTTCCCATTATGGTGTCCACCATTCGTCCCCTGACTTTATTGCTTATTTATAGACGCAGCCCCATTGCATTAAGGAGAGTCCAGAGAGAATAAATTATAAAGGTCACAAGCATCATGGAATATGCATTAGTTCACAGCTATATCTATAGATGTATTTATAAAAAGATATAACATCTACCATCCAAAGGTATATATATATATACCTCAGAATGATAGATGTTTAAGCAAACCTTAAAAATGGAAAGAGAATCAAATATAAAATAAGTGGCAGAATAAATGCACTAAGATTGAATATTTCGACTACGCCCCCTTCAATGTGAAAGCTTCCATCTTGATTAAATGTATGGGTGAGGGGAACCAATGCGCACTGATGAAAGAAATATGAACGAAGATCAAATGATAATCCTAACTATGTCTAAAATCAAACTATGGAAAAAGGCACAATAATAAATTTGATTCTGCCAAAACCTGAGCTGAAATGTAGTCCCTTTAAGATCGGCAGATATCATGTGATAAATAATAATGAAAACAATGTCACCAAGTTCCCCTTTGTGATACAACAAAAGAATGTTCAAGATAGTAGAATCGTTAAATGAATCACACGTTTCTTTGTCCTTAACACAATTGATGTCTAATATTACGTTTATCTCTGAAACATTTAATTGAATTATCTGAAGAACAATATATATAAAAGCCTTATACCTATTCGGGGGTTAGAAGTAGATATTTTTCATTCAAATAGATGTACAAAGTAAAGACCTGCCTATGAGAGAGGTATGTTTCTCTATGAATTTTGGGTGCTTAATTTATTGATAGAGAATGGAATAAAGAGTCTGAACTGTTCTTGTTGATTTTTTGAATGAAGTGCTAGGATGATGACATATGTGTAGTCATAACAACAACCATAAAAAATGAGATAATGATTAGTACATCGGAGAAGGATAATGGAAATAAGGAGAAACATAATGAAGCCAACGCGGTTTGCAGATACAGTTTTTAATGTATCACAACAATGAGCAACAAACATACTTGATGAACTATTTCCAGAAGTTGTTCAAATACCATCTACAATAAACGTCATTTCAACTATGACAACAGGTCTGTGACAAAATAAAAAAAAAGGTTTCAAAACCATGTTATTACCGTGATACGGTACAGTTGAGACCTCAAACAGTACAGTAACAAAAACTAATGCGACTACCCTCTATATATAAAACATCAATAACATTTTTGGTTTAGTTTATTTAAAGTTTTAGCCATAGGGGCTTCTTCTTATTAAAACCTCAGGGTGCATTTCCTATGTAACCCAGATGTTGAAGAGTACATATTGTGTAGGATAAGATTGCGCCGTGAAAATCCCTTTGACATCCAGAAGAACTCCAATTTTCAACCTTTTGAAGGCTGTCCCCATAAACATGAAACAATCCATCCATTTTTTTTTAAAGTTTGTTTTTTTGTTTTTTCTCTTTTTGGCTGCTGTGCAGTTGCAATATCTATGTACAGTTATATTGTGGACCATCCTTTTTGTTGGTTTGTTAGCTTTGACCAGTCCTTGTGTGTGGGAAGCGTCCTGTCAAATGCTAGCATCTTAGCCCATGATGCTAGCCACGACAGTTCAGTCTTTTCGATGCTGAGCCACAGAGTGGGGGGGAAAGGCAAAAAGCCAGAGTTGTGAAAGCCTTTGGAATTAGGACAGTCGCTTATGTTTGTACAATGGCAGAATTGCACCTTGGTAGGCCAGGATGTCTCTTATGAAACACAATCGAAAAGTGTCTTCAGAATTAAAGTAAAATGTTAAAATACTAAAAATTTGAAATAAGAACATTTAAAAAGCTCACACAGAGATTAAAAAAAAATGATATTTTGTCTTAAACTTTGAACAAATAAAAAAAAACACCTGTACAATAATAAAACATAGGAGGAAATGTTGATTTCATCGTTTGAAACAATAACTAAGCATGATTTGATTTAACCTGTCAAACAGTTGCATTACATGCTACTTGCTCATCTCAGAATAGGAAATACCAAAAGCAATACATTTTTGCATTTCTTCATATTAATAAATTTGTACCATGCACAGCCAACTACGAATATGTACAACAGCTTAGCTTCCTTTGTTCACAAGCCT